>NC_090766.1:35615248-35655248 GCF_036898095.1 Palaemon carinicauda | reverse complement strand
ACACACACACACGCACACACACACAAATATGTATATATATATATATATATATATATATATATATATATATATATATATATATATATATATATATATGTGTGTGTGTGTGTGTGTGTGTGTATATATGTGTGTGTGTGTGTGTGTGTATATATGTGTGTGTGTGTGTGTGTGTGTGTATATATGTGTGTGTGTGTGTGTGTGTGTGTATCCATCAATCCCCAGTTGGCCAGCGTGGTGATGGAAACTGGCCAAACCTTATATATGAATAAACACATGTCTAAGGCCTCTACCCTGCAGTGGACTAGTAAAAGCTGCATTTGTTGTTGTTGTTGTTAATGCATATGTATATACATATGCCATTTCATGTATATATATATATATATATATATATATATATATATATATATATATATATATATATACCTTCTCATGTATACATACGTATATATATATATATATATATATATATATATATATATATATATATATATATATATATATATATATATATACACACACAATTGGTGCTCGACATTCGCGGGTTCTATCTTTGGGATTCGGTCATTCATTCACGATAGTGTATCGTATGACATACTCAAGGCCAATATAAAGCCTCTATATTGGCCTTGGACCTACTAAATAAGAAAGATCACGTATTCCCGGTTTTGCGCTGAAGACTCTCGCAGCCTAAGGATTTCAAACCGACTGCGCACAGCAGAAAAGCCCAACTTTATAGCTAACGCATGTAGCCTATTCAGTGATTAACCCTTTGCATAGTAATTCTAATACAGAAGTTCATACATACATTATGCTTAAGTATTAGTTCATATGTAGTATATAAGGCTCTGATGAAAAATAAGAATATGTATGAAGGTTAAAAGATTCTCTCTCTCTCTCTCTCTCTCTCTCTCTCTCTCTCTCTCTCTCTCTCTCTCTCTCTCTCTCTCTCTCTCTCTCTCTCTCTCTCTCTCTCTCTCTATGGAAAATTACAAAATTTTGAAATTTGATTACTTCTATCTAATTATTGTATGCTTGAATAATTTTCTATTTCCATAGTTGTTATTTCAATGAAGAAAAATAAGGAAATTACAATTCATATAGAATTTAGTTGCTTGTTTACTTGTTAGCAAAATATTTATAAATTAATCTTTTTTAAAATCACCATCACGTGATAGATATGATTCTTTTTCCTTTATAGTTATCTCGAGCTTTAATGAGTTATTTTGATTCACCAGATTAAACACTAAATCAATTTCAACACCACTAGTTCTTTTAGCTCGTAAATAACTCACACTGTCAACAATTCCTTTCGCTGGTAAATAACTCACACTGTCAACAATTCCTTTCGCTGGTAAATAACTCACACTGTCAACAATTCCTTTCGCTGGTAAATAACTCACACTGTCAACAATTCCTTTCGCTGGTAAATAACTCACACTGTCAACAATTCCTTTCGCTCGTAAATAACTCACACTGTCAACAATTCCTTTCGCTGGTAAATAACTCACATTGTCAACAATTCCTTTCGCTGGTAAATAACAGCTGTTAACACCTGTTTTTCGTTCTGACCATCAATAAATATTTAACAAATGGCGGGAGACTGGAAATTATGGGGGGACATATTTCAAGATCTTATCTTGTGCTATGTTTAAAGGGGTTTCCTTTTTTGAAAAAAAAAAAAAAAATCTTTTAAGAAATAAGAGAGATTGAAGTAAACTATTTCATTATAAAATAAACAAATGAATGAATGATACTTCCTGTATATGTTTAAGGCCAGGTGTCTGTCGTTATATTACGTGTGGAGAATTTCATTTCTATATATATATATATATTTTTTTTCATTCTATCCATGTAATTAAACTAAAATGGTTCTCTTAATCTATTATGCCTGAAAGAATTGAATATCATCAAAAGGAAATGATAACCTGAAAATTATTAGATAAAAATGAGAAGAGAAATAAATCAAAGGGATATGATTAAAAGTCAATGTTAAGAGAGGGTGTTAATCTACATACATACAACATAAGGATTTTTACTTTGTTTGTGTGAAAGAGAGTGTGTTAGTTATTGTCACAGATTTTACCGTTAAAACTTCATAAACGTTTGTGATGCTGTATGGTTACTTTTGTTCACTTGTGGTAGTATAAATGTTCATTGAAGAATAACTACTAATAGTGTATTTACAGTATTATACTGTATACAAAACCTTAAAATACAGCATTCAATTTGGTCAGTTCAGATTGACTAGTTTAAGCAGACATTATCACAATTTAAAACAATCATGACTTTTAAAAACAATGCACTTCATTAAAACATTTTCTATTTTTATTTTCTTCAATTTCTGGTGTATTTCAACCACTGACTTTTTAACTCCATAGTATCATCGAGTGTTGTTAGATACGAACAAGTGATTTGTTGTTACTCATACCTAGCATAATATGACTTTCTGTGTAATGAATTGTCTTATCTTAAGGTAATGTTGTGCCTCTGAAAAAAGAAATATGAGCTAAAATACAATGAGAGAAAGCCCATAAACAAATGAGTGTGGGGCAGCACAGTGGGTTACTTAGTGTGTTAGAGAATGCTTAAAACTTTGCTTTTCACTAACTTCCAGAATGGCCTTCGAAATCGACCTGCCGAAAAAATCTGTTCTGACGCAGGAGGCCAGTGTGTTGATAGCAAGGATGGCAATTGCAGATATGTTTTGAAGCAAATTACTTGCCCGGACGGCCAAAGCTGCTGTAGAATAAGGACTCAGGGTAAGCATATATCTCTCTCTTTCTCTCCACAGTCAAATATATATATATATATATATATATATATATATATATATATATATATATATATATATATATATATATATATATATATATATATATATTTATGCATATATATATATATATATATATATATATATATATATATATATATATATATATATATATATATATATATATATATATATATGTATATATATATATATATATATATATATATATATTTATGCATATATATATATATATATATATATATATATATATATATATATATATGTATGTATATTTATATATATCTCCTCTTCACTAGCACAGCGGTAATGCATCTGCTTGTATTCACATGGCAGTAGATTGATCCTAGCCTTGGACCATGAGCTGTGGCTGTTTACTAGGCAGGTTACTGCCGTGGTTGGGATAGGATTGGGATTATACAACTGATGTTCTGGTGCGTGTATTTTCAGATGATACTGGAACTATAACCACATATGTTTAACCATATTATACATACGTATAATTTTTTGCAGTATTTACAATATCTAATTTACATATACTGGAAAATAATGGCTGACTTTTAATATTATATGCTATTGCCCTAAATACCGTTGGTGGCATTTCATAGATTAACTTAGACATGGTCTACCATGCCGTTTTAAACAACTGTTATTCAATTTGATGGGCCTCTTTTGCCATAGCCATCATTATCCTCCTAGACACACTATACCTTTAAACCTTAAAACGTTCATAAAATAATCAACTAATGCTTAAATATTCGCCAGGTGAAAACAGATCTCCAGGCCCTAATGGCCAAGCCGGAAAACCAAAGCCAGAAGAATCCGGGGCTGGGAAGCAACAGAAAACGGCCCAAGATGAGGTCCATGGATCCTCAAAAGACCGAAATCGACCCAATGGAAACGGCCGTGGTGAGAACGGAAAGCCAGCAGCCAGATCCGGAAGTAAAGGCAGGAAACAACAAGGGACCGGTGGCAATAAAGGTCAAGGAAGCAAGGATGGTGGAAACCAGGACATAAAGAGAGGGAACAATAGCAAAAAGGCGGGGAAGCCAAAAGACGGACCCGGGAGTAACAACAGGAAACAGCAAGGGACCGGTGGCAATAAAGGCCAAAGAAACAAGGCTAATGGAAAGCAGAGGGGCATCAAGAAGAATAATGCTAGAAATAAAAATGTGAGAAAGAATACAAAGGCCAATGCGGGGAAAAACAATGGTAAGCAGGTACGTAACCAACCAGGAAAACGGACAGGAAGAAACAGGAATCGTCAACAGCAAAAGAAAGAAAAGAAAAACAAAAATCTTAAAAAATCAATAGAAAAAACCGTAAACAATCCGGTCAGAAGAACGAGAATAAAACGGGAACCCAAGAAGACAAAAACAATCCCTCAGAGAGACCGAGCAAAGGATGGAGGAAACAAAAAGGGGAAAGCCGAGATAGAAGTAAGCAAAAGGTGAAACAAGGAAAGCAGGCTAAAGGCAAGTGCGACCAGACGAATGCGTGTAAGAAGGCCGGAGGAAAGTGCAAGAAACCTAAGAATTGTAAAGAGGGTGAATTGGATGTTGACTGCAACGATGGGCGCTGTGTTTGTTGCAAAAGCAAAGGATCCGGAGGTAAGAATCACTCTCCTTTGAAGTAGATTTTATTGAATATATAAACGGATATGAGCTCTTGGCGGGACAATCGTCCACTGCGGCTTCAAACTGGGTCCTGCGAAGGAGGGACGTAGTCCTTTATAGGTTGCCTAAGCAACTCCGGACAAGGAACCGAGGGCTCTGAGGGATGCCCCTGTATATAGACAGCTTGGGTATAAGTTATGGGGAATTTGGATTCCATATTTTTCAAGTAAATTTGATATGATTTTGCCAACAAATTGCATAAAAGAAATTCCAATGATACTTTCACATATAACAAGATTCAATTCTCGACGTTACCTCGCCTGCAGTCAATGCTTCCTAATTAGAGCTGATGTCATGTTTAATATCTATAAGATGAGGAGCACTGTAAGCACTTATGAAATATCCCTTCATTTGCCATACTTGGAATTAATTTCAATTATCCTCTTAGTTAAAGAATTATTTACATACAAATATAAATTTATTAATTGGTCATTGTATGATAAGTTGAGTCGATATATTGAATTCGTTTAGCAAACAAAGGCTGTGGTTTTTTTCAATAGGATTGTCAACCTCAGTCATTCGTATCCAATCATTTTTCATAGTTAATAATTATTCAAAAACCATTCCTGCATATATTATTTACTTTGGGAGAAATTTATATATATGACGAGCCCATATACATTAAACTTTATATGCCTTTATACGTCTGCGTCAGCTTATCATATTGTTTCTCTGTTAAGGCTTTTAGGTGCAAAAAGAAAATTCATCTATCTAAATACTTTTCTTAAGTAAGAAGAAATCATTTGGAGAATATAAATACGCACTAGTGACGAATTATTGACTGATTCATAATACACAAATAAGCAATTTGAGAGAATCAACTCTGGGAAAAGGATAGAAGATTATTACTCAAGTTTATTAATTCTATAGAATTTCTTTTTTTTAGGGAACTTGGGAAATCCTTTGATACGATCCATTGAAAACTGCACTTAACAAATGTCCTTTAGAAAATACCTATGTTATTTTTTACATAGTTTACAGCTCAATCTACTTAATTTTGGCATTTCTTTACCAATTGGAACCAAGAACAATGTATTGGGTGTACACCCTGTATACATTATAATCGAAAATTTCAAAATGGTACGTTCGCTCAGGGATTATCCGTTGATGTAGGCTGAAACAAATATTTCCAAATACTATTCGTCGCTTATTTCAAAATGTTTAACTGAAAAAAATACATCCAAAAAGAAAGAACTCAGTTAAGAATAAACGTTGCATATTTGATTGAATTTAAATTGAAATCTTTTTCCCTAGTTATCATTCACTTATTTACATCTGACAAATTCCTAATTTCTTGTTTTAAGGAACATGTGAACCTAGGAAAGGTTGCACGAATAATGGTGGTGTTTGCATCCCGAACTCAGAAAATTGCGATGGCCGAGTAAAGAAGAATGGTTGCAAGGGCAAAGACTGCCAGTGTTGTATCGCAAATACAAGTAAGACTGAATTTGGTCTTTGTATTAACAAGTCTTCACCGAAAGTTATTTCCCTGTTAAACATCATTAACTTTTCACCATTACTAACTTTTGTCTTGCAGTGTAGACGGTTTTTGTGACGAGTAACAAGTTGCCTCTTCTGTGAAGTTGGGCAACGTTTGTGGGAGGATGTTTTGTTACTTGGTACCCCAACCACTTTCTCGTTGATTCAGGCATTACTTAGCATCATAAACACTTCCAATAGGATTTGACACATTCACTGTTCATAGTTTTTACATTCTGCCAAAATCTTTACTATTTGCATAGTATCACATATCCATATTCACTAATTTAGGTCATTCTTTAATGAGTATATTTGTGAAATATCATAAGTTGTCCTTGATAATATTAACATAGTCTTCAAGATAAGGTATTTCGTTGCTAATTTGGGCCTTCCTGTCCATCACGTGATTCTGTTTTGCTATGTTTCATCCTTCATCATTAGGAAAGTCTTTGTATTTTCGCTATATTCTTCTAATAGAAAATATATCAATAATGTAAAAGATAATTATCTATAATATTTTAGCAGGTAGTGAGAATTCTTAATTGCATTGATTGTCGAAATAGAAGTATATAGAATGAATATGTTTTATATAGATCAAAAGTATAGAATTTTTAAAACCATGTGCTCATTTTTCATTGAATTCTTGCATTTTGTACCTGCGTTTAGAAACTTGTGAACCAAGGAAAGGTTGCACAGACAATGGTGGCGTCTGCATTCCCAACACAGAAACTTGCGATGGCCGAATAAGGAAGAATGGTTGCAAACCCAACGGAAGCTGTCAGTGTTGTGTTCCAAGTAATAGTTAATTTGGTCTTTGTATTAACAGTCTTTGCAGCAAGTTATTTCCCTGCTTTTTCGCCAAGGTTTTCTCTGCTTCTATTGGTCTTTGTATTAACGGTCTTTCCAGTAAGTTATTTCCATGCTAAACAACATTAACGTTTCTCCACTTCTATTGGCCTTTCAATTAACAGATTTTGCTGCAATTTATTTCCATGCTTTTTCACCATCGTTTCACCGCTTTTATTGGTCTTTATATTAACATCCTTTGCGGCAAGTTATTTCCTTGCTAAACAACATTAACTTCTATTGGCCTTTCAATTAACAGATTTTGCTGCAATTTATTTCCATGCTTTTTCACCATCGTTTCACCGCTTTTATTGGTCTTTATATTAACATTCTTTGCGGCAAGTTATTTCCTTGCTAAACAACGACTTTTCACAATATCTATTGGTCTTTGTATTACTAGTCTTTCAGTAAGTTACTTCTATGCTAGAAAATATTAGCACCGCTTCTATTGGTCTTTGTATTATTAGTATTTGCAGTAAGTTATTTCACGGCTAAACAACATTCACATTTCACCATATCTATTGGTCTTTGTATTACTAGTCTTTGCAGTAAGTTATTTCCACTCTAACATTTCACTACTTCTATTGGTCTTTGAATTAACAGACTTTGCAGCAATTTATTTCCATGCTTTTTCACCATCGTTTCACTGCTTC
The DNA here is from genome assembly GCF_036898095.1 of Palaemon carinicauda. Classification (NCBI taxonomy): domain Eukaryota; kingdom Metazoa; phylum Arthropoda; class Malacostraca; order Decapoda; family Palaemonidae; genus Palaemon; species Palaemon carinicauda. Next base: position 35,647,806 of record NC_090766.1, on the reverse strand, counting down.
TATTGGTCTTTGTATTAACATTCTTTGCGGCAAGATATTTCCCTGCTAAACAACAACGACTTTTCACAATATCTATTGGTCTTTGTATTACTAGTCTTTGCAGTGAGTTATTTCCATGCTAAAAAATATTAACACCACTTCTATTGGTCTTTGTATTAACAGTATTTGCAGTAAGTTATTTCCATGCTGAACAATATTAACATTTCACCACTTCTATTAGTCATGTCATTAACAGTCTTTGAAGCAGGTTATTTCCCTGCTAAACATCATTATTATTTCACCTCTTCTATTGGTCTTCGTGCCAACAGTCTTTGCAAAGAGTAATTTCCCTACTAAACGTCATTAACATTTCACCATTTCTATTGGTCTTTGTATTAACAGTATTTGCCTCAACTCATTTCTATGCTGAACAACATTAACATTTCACCCCTTCTACTTTTGTTTGTATTAACAATTTTTGCAGCAATTCATTTCCCTGCTAAACATCATTAACGTTTCACTAATTCTATTGTGCTTTGTATTATCAGTCGTTGCAGTAATTTATTTTCCTGCTAAACTTCATTCACGTTTCACCACTTCTATTGGTCTTTGTATTAACAGTCTTCGCGGTAAGTTATTTCCCTGCTAATCATCGTTAACGTTTCATCACTTCTATTGGTATTTGTATTAGGAGTCTATGCAGCAGTTTATTTCTATGCTAAACTACATTAACATCCTTTACAGCTAGTTATTTCCATGATAAAAAACATTAAAGTTTCACCATTGATATTGGTATTTGTATTAACAGTTTTTGTGACGAATAACATATTGCCTTTTATGTGAAGCTGTGCAACTTTTGTGGGAATAATATTAGTTACTAGGTACCACAATCACTTTCTTGCCAATTCACAACGCAGTTTTCACAAGCTGCAAAACATTGAGACATTCACTGCCTACAGTTATCACATTTTGCAAAATGTTTACTATTTACTCAATAATTTAGGTGATGCTGTAATGAGAATATTGATCTAGTATTCAAGATAAATTATTTCATTGCCAATTTGGCCCTTCCTGTCAATCATGTCATTCTGTTTTGTTATGTTTTATCCTTCAATATTAGGAAACTCTTTGTATTTTTGCTATATTATTCTAATGGAAAATATAATAACAATGCAAAAAATGATTATCTATAACATTTTAGTAGGTAGTGAGAACTCTTAATTGCATTGATTGTCAAAATAGAAGTATATTGAATGAAATTGCTTTATGTACATCAAAAGAATAGAATTTTTAAAACCATTTGCTCATTTCTCATTGAATTCTTGCATTTTGTACCTGCGTTTAGAAAGTTGTACACCAAGGAAAGGATGCACAGACAATGGTGGCGTCTGCATTCCGAACACAGAAACTTGCAATGGCCGAGTAAGGAAGAATGGTTGCAAGCCCAAAGGAAGCTGTCAGTGTTGTGTTCAAAGTAATAGAAAATTTGTTGTTTGTATTAACAGCCTTTACAGCAAGGTTTTTTCCTGGCTTTTCACCGACGTTTCACCACTTCTATTGGTCTTAGTAATAACAGTCTTTGCAGAAAGTTATTTCCCTGCTAAACAACATTAACATTGCACCACTTGGATTGGTCTTTCTATTAATCGTCCTTGCAAGAAGTTTTTTCCTTGCGTTATTCACCGTTTCACTTCTTCTATTGGTCTTTTTATTAACAGTCTTTGCAGACGGTTATTCACCTACTAAACAACATTAACATTTCACCACTTCTATTGGTCTTTGTATTAACAGTGTTTGCAGCAAGTTATTTCCCTACAAAACATCATTAACGTTCCGCCACTTCTATCGGACTTTATATTAACAGTCTTTTCAGTAAATTTTTTACCTGCTGAACTTCACTCACGTTTCAACACTTCTTTTAGTCTATGTATTAAGAGTCTTTGCAACAAGTTTTTTCCCTTCTAAATATCTTGAACTTTTCACCACTTCTATTGATCGTTGTATTAACAGTCTTTGCAGCAAGGTATTTCCCTGCTAAACATCATTAATTTTTCACCACTTTAATTGGCTTTGTATTAACAGTATTTGCAGCAACTTATTTCTGTGCTAAACCGCATTAACATTTCACCACTTCTATATGTCTTTGTATTAATAATTTTTGCAGCAATTCATTACCCTGCTAAACATCATTAACGTTTCGCTAATTCTATTTGGCTTTGTATTGGCATTCTTTGCAGTAAGTTATTTCCCTGCTAAACTTCATTCACGTTTCACCGCTTCTATTGGTCTTCGTATTAACAGTATTTGCAGCAAGATATTTCCCAGCTAAATATCATCACCATTTCACCGCTTCTATTGGTCTTTCTATAAACAGTCTTTGCAGCAAGATATTTCCCTTCTAAACAACATTACCATTTCACCACTTTTATTGGTATTTGTATTAACAGTCTTTGCAGGAATTTAATTCCATGCTAAACAACATTAACGTTTTCCCGTTACTATTGGTCTTTGTATTAACTGCCTTTACAGCAAGTTATTTCTATGATAAAAAACATTAACGTTTCAACACTGCTATTAGTCTTTGTATTAACAGTTTTTATGATGAATAACATGTCTTTTATGTGAAGCTTTGCAACTTTTGTTGGAATAATATTAGTTACTTGGTACCATAATTACTTTCTTGCTAATTCACACCCCAGTTTTCACAAACTTTGAAAAACGTTTAATGCTTTACTTAGCATCCAATATAATTTGAGACATTCACTATTCACAGTTTTTACATTTTGCAAAATTTTTACTATTTGCATAGTATCACGTACCCTTACTCGCTAATTTTGGTCATTCTGTAATGAGTACATATGTGAAATATCATAAGCTGTCCTTGATAATAATAATCTAGTCTTCAAGATAAAGAATTTCGTTCATAATTTAGGCCTTCATGTCAATCATGTCATTATGTTTTGTTATGTTTCATCCTTAATTATTAGGAAACTTTTTATATTTTTTCAATATCCTTCTAAGATAAAATGTAATAATAATGTAAAAGATGATTATCTATAATATTTTAGCAGGTAGTGAGAACTCTTAATTGCATTTATTGTCAGGAGAGAAGTATATAGAATGAAATTGTTTTTTACAAATCAAAAGTATGGAATTTTTAAAACCATTTACTCATTTCTCATTGAATTCTTGCATTTTGTACCTGCGTTTAGAAAGTTGTACACCAAGGAAAGGATGCACAGACAATGGTGGCGTCTGCATTCCGAACACAGAAACTTGCAATGGCCGAGTAAGGAAGAATGGTTGCAAGCCCAAAGGAAGCTGTCAGTGTTGTGTTCAAAGTAATAGAAAATTTGTTGTTTGTATTAACAGTCTTTGCAGCGAGGCTTTTCCCTGCTTTTACATCAACGTTTCACCGCTTCTACTGGTCTTTGTATTAACAGTCTTTGCAGAAAGTTATCTCCCTGCTATAAATCTTTAACGTTTCACCATTTCTATGGGTTTTTGTATTAACAGTCTTTACAGCAAGTTATCTCCATGCTAAACAACATTAACGTTGCACAACTTCCATTAGTTTTTGTATTAGCAAACTTTGCAGCAGGTTTTTTCCTTGCTTTTTCATTGTTTCACTTCTATTGGTATCGGTATTATCAGTCTTTTTAGAAAGTTAATCCCCTGCTAAACAACATTAACGTTTCACCAGTTCTATTGGTCTTTGTATTAACAGTCTTTGCAGCAAGTAGTCTCCATACTAAAAACATTAGCATTTCACCACTTCTATTGGTCTTTCTATTAACAGTTTTTGCAGCAAGGTTGTTGTGGCAGACGCGGTGACATCACTGATTGGTAAACGCCAGACTAGGGCTAAAGTCCCGCTCAAACTCGTAAATTCCTTTGGTCGCTACAACCTTACTAGCCATGTGAACTAAGGATGGGGGTTTGGAGAGCCTATAGATCTATCTGCTAAGACATCAGCAGTCATTGCTTGGTTCTCCTTAGGGAGGCTTGGGTGCTGATCATATGTAAATATGGTCAGTCTCTAGAACATTTAATAGGGAGATGTCAATGACCCTTGCCTCTCCCATTCCTGAACACGGCCTTTAACCCTTCAAAACACATTAACATTTCACGACCTCTATTGGTCTTTGTATTACCTGTCTTTGCAGCAAGTTATTTTCCTTCTAAAGAACATTAAAATTTTACCATTTCCATTCGTCTTTGCATTAACAGTCTTTGCAGGAAGTTATTTCCATGCTAAACAACAAAAACGTTTCTCCACTTCTATTGGTCTTTAAATTAACAGACTTTGCAACAAGTTATTTCTCAGCATTTTCAGCATCGTTTCACTGCTTCTTTTGGTCTTTGTATTAACAGTCTATTCAGCTAGTTACTTCCCTGCTAAACAATATAAATGTTTCACGGCTTCTATTGGCATTTGTATTAAAAGTATTTGTAGGGTGTTATTTCCATACTAAACAACATTTATGTTTCACCGCTTCTATTGATCTTTGTATTAACAGTCTTTGCGGCAAGTTATTTCCCTGCTAAAAACATTGACGTTTCACCACATCTATTGGTTTTCGTGTTAACAATCATTGCAGCAAGTCATTTCCATGCCAAACAACATTAACGCCTCTCCACTTCTATAGGTCTTTGAATCAACATACTTTGCAGCATGTTATTTCCATGGTAAACATCATTACCATTTCACCATTTCTATTGGGCTCTGCGTTAACATTGTTTCCGGTCGGTTATTTCCCAGCTAATCATCCTTATCATTTCACCTCTTCTATTGGTCTACCTGTTAAAGGTCTTTGCAAAGAGTCATTTCCTTGCCTAACGTCATTAACATTTCAGTACTTCTATTGGTCTTTATATTAACAATATTTTCAGCAACTTATTTTTGTTGAAAACAACAGTAACATTTCACCACTTCTATATGTCTTTGTATTATAACAATTTTTGCAGCAATTCATTTCCCTGCTAAACATCATTAACATTTCACCAATTCTATTGGGCTTTTTGTTAGCAGTCTTTGCAGTAAGTTACTTTCCTACTAAACTTCATTCACGTTTCACCACTTCTCTGGTCTTTGTATTATCAGTCTTCGCGGTAAATTATTTTCCTGCTGAACAACATTAACGCTCCACCACTTCTTTTGGTCTTTGTATTAATTCTTTACAGGAAATTATTTCCATGCTAAACAACATTAACGTTTCAACACTTCTATCGGTTTTGTATTAACAGTCTTTGCAGAAACTTATTTCCAAATTAAGCATCCTTAACGTTTCACCAAACCTATTAGTCTTTGTATTAATAGTCTTTGCAGCAATTTATTTCCTTTCTAAATATCAATAAATTTTTCAACACTTCTATTAGTCCTTATATTAACAGTCTTTGCAGTAAGTTATTTGGCTGCTGAATATCATTAACGCTTCAGCAAGTTATTTCCATGCTAAACAACATTAAGGTTTCACCACTTCCGTTGGTCTTTGTATTAAAAGTCATTGCAACAAGTTATTTCCCTGCTGAACATTATTAAAGTTTCACCACTTCTATAGGGCTTTGTATTAACAGTCTTTTCGGCATGTTATTTCCATATTAAACAACATTAGGGTTTCACCACTTCTATTGGTCTTTCTATGAAGAGTCTTTGCATCAAGTTATTTCCTTAGTAAACATCATCAACATTTCACCACTTATATTGGTCTTTGCATTAACAGTTTTACAACAAGTTATTTCCATGCTAAACAACATTAATAGTTCACCACTTCTATTGGTCTTTGTATCAACATTCTTGGAAGCAAGTTATTTTCATGCTGAACAATATTAATGTTTCACCACTTTTATTAGTCTTGTTATTAACAGTCTTTGAAGCAAGTTATTTACAACCTAAACATCATTACCATTGCTCTTTGTATTAACAATTTTTGCTGCAAGTTATTTCCATGCTTAAAAACATTGACGTTTCACTACTTCTATTGATCTTTGTATTAACAGGCTTTGCAACAAGTTATTTCCCTGCTAAAAAAACAATGATGTTTCACCACATCTATTGGTCATTGAATTAACATTCTTTGCAGCAAGTTATTTCCCTGCTAAATATCATTACCATTTCACCACCTCTATTGGGCTCTGCATTAACATTGTTTCCAGTAAGTTATTTCCCTGCTAAACATCATTTTTGTTTCATGTCTTCTATTGGTCTTCGTGTTAACAGTCTGTGCAAAGCGTCATTTACCTGCTAAACGTCATTAACATTTCACCACTTCTATTGGTTTTTGTATTAACAGTATTTACAGCAACTTATTTTTGTGCTAAACAAAATTAACATTTCACCATTTCTATTTGTCTTTGTATTAACAGTTCTTGCAGCAATTCGTTTCCCTGCCAAACATCATTAATGTTTCACCAATTCTATTAGGCTTTGTATTAGCAGTCTTTGCAGTAAGTTATTTCCCTGCTATACTTCATTCACATCGCACCACTTCTATTGGTCTTGGTATTAACAGTCTTTGTGGTAAGTTATCTCCCTACTAAACATCATTCACGTTTCACCATTGCTACTAGTCTTTGTATTAACAGCTTTTGTGACGAATAACATATTGCCTTTTATGTGAAGCTGTGCAACTTTTGTGGGAATATAATTAGTTACTTGGTACCACAATCACTTTCTTACTAATTCACACCCCCGTTCTCACAAACTTTGCAAAACGTTTAATGCTTTACTTAGTATCATGAACACTTTTAATGTAATTTGAGACATTTTCTATTCAGAGTTATTTTTATTTTGCAAAATTTTTACTATTTGCATAGTATCACATATCCTTACTCGCTAATTTTGGTCATTCTATAATGAGTATATTTGTGAAATATCATAAACTGTCCTTGATAATAATAATCTAGTCTGCAAGATAAAGAATTTCGTTCATAATTTAGGCCTTCATGTCAATCATGTCATTATTTTTTGTTATGTTTTATCCTTAATTATTAGGAAACTTTTTATATTTTTTTCAATATCATTCTAAGATAAAATGTGATAATAATGTAAAAGATGATTATCTATAACATTTTAGCAAGTAGTGAGAACTCTTAATTGCATTTATTGTCAGGAGAGAAGTATATAGAATGAAATTGTTTTCTACAAATCAAAAGTATAGAATTTTAAAACCATTTACTCATTTCTCATTGAATTCTTGCATTTTGTACCTGCGTTTAGAAAGTTGTACACCAAGGAAAGGATGCACAGACAATGGTGGCGTCTGCATTCCGAACACAGAAACTTGCAATGGCCGAGTAAGGAAGAATGGTTGCAAGCCCAAAGGAAGCTGTCAGTGTTGTGTTCCAAGTAATAGAAAATTTGTTATTTGTATTAACAGCCTTTACAGCAAGGTTTTTTCCTGGCTTATCACCGACGTTTCACCGCTTCTACTGGTCTTTGTATTAACAGTCTTTGCAGAAAGTTATTTCCCTGCTATAAATCTTTAACGTTTCACCATTTCTATGGGTTTTTGTATTAACAGTCTCTACAGCAAGTTATTGCCATGATAAACAATATTAACGTTGCACCACTTCTATTGGTCTTTATATCACAGTCTTTGCAGCGACTTTTTTCCTTGCTTTTTCACCGTTTCACTTTTTCTATTGGTCTTTGTATTAAGTCTTTTTAGAAAGTTATTCCCCTGCTAAACAACATTAACGTTTCACCACTCCTATTCGTTTCTTTACGAACAGCCTTTACAGCAAGTTATTTCCTATTCTAAACAACATTAAAGTTGCACCACTTCTATTGGTCTTTCTATTAATCGTCTTTGCAACAAGTAGTTTCCATGCTAAAAACATTAACGTTTCATCCCTTCATTGGTCTTTGCATTAACATTTTTTGCAGCAAGGTTGTGGTGGCAGATGCGGTAACATCATTGACTGGTAAACGCCAGACTGGGGTTCACATCCAGCTCAAACTCGTTAGTTCCTTTGGTCGTTGCAACATCACCATCCATGTGAGCTAAGGATGGGGGTTTGGGGGATCCTATAGGTCTATCTGCTGAATCATCAGCAGCCCTTGCCTGGCCTTGGGTGGAGAGGGGGCTTTGGCGCTGATCATATGTATATATGGTCAGTTTTCAGAGCATTATCGTACTTGATAGGGCAATGCCACTGTCCCTTGCCTCTCCTGTTCATAAGCGGCTTTTAAACCTTCAAAATACTTTAAAATTTCACCACTTCTATTGGTCTTTGCAGCAAGTTATTTCCATACTAAAAAACATAAAAGTTTCACCTATTCTATTGGTATTTGTATTACCAGTCTTTACAGCGATTTATTTCCATGCTAAACAATATTAACGTTTCACCACTTCTGTTGGTCTTAGTATCAACAGTCTATGCAGCAAGTTATTACCCTCCTAAACATCATTAATGTTTCACCAATCTTATTGTTATTTGTATTAACAGTCTTTACAGCAGGTTGTCTCATACTAAACAACATCAACGTTTCACCACTTCTATTGGTCTTTCAATGAAGAGTCTTTGCATCAAGTTATTTCCCTGCTAAACATTATTAACATTTCACCACTTCTATTGGTGTTTGCATTAACAGTTTTTGCAACAAGTTAATTCCATGCTAAACCATAGCAACAGTTCACCATTTCTATTGGTCTTTGGAGAAATTTATTTCCCTACTGAACATCGTTAACGTTTCATCGCTTGTATTGGGCTTTGTATTAAAAGTCTTTGGAGAAATTTATTTCCCTACTGAACATCGTTAACGTTTCATCGCTTGTATTGGGCTTTGCATTAACTGTCTTTGCAGCAGGTTATTTCCATGTTAAACAACATTAATGTTTCACCACTTCTATTGGTCTTTTAGTAACAGTCTTTGCAGCAACTTATTTCCATACTAAATTTCATTCACGTTTCACCAATTCTATTGGTCTTTGTATTAACATTCTTTGCAGAAGGTTATTTCCCTGCTAAAGATAATTAACGTTTCATCATTCCTATAGGACTTTGTATTACGGTCTTTGCAGCAATTTATTTGCTTACTAAACAACATTAAATTTCACCATTTCTATTAGCCTTTGTATTAAAAGCATTTGCAGCACGTTATTTCCATGCTAAACAACATCAACATTTCACCGCTTTTATTGGGCTTCGTATTAACAGTCTTTGCACCAAGTTATTTCCCTACTAAACGCATTAAAGTTTCACTAATTCTATTAGACTTTGTATTAAAAGCTTTTGAAGCAAGTTATTTCCATTTTAAACGAAATTAACGTTTCGCCACTTTTATTGGGCTTTTCATTAACAGTCTTTGCAACAAGTTATTTCCTTCCTGAAAATCATTAACGTTTCACCACTGCTATGGGGCTTTGTATTAATAGTCTTTGCAGCAAGAAATATCCATGCTAAACATCATTAACGTTTCACCACTTGTATTGGACTTTGTATCAACACTCTTTGCAGTAAGTTATTTCTCTGCTAAACATCATTAACATTTCACCACTTCTATTGAGCTTTATATTAACAGTGTTTAAATTTAGTTATTTCCATGTTAAACATCATTAACATTTCACCATTTCTATTGTTTTTTTTTTTTTTTTTTTTTTTTTGTATTAACAGTCTTTGCAGAAAGTTATTTCCCTGCTAAACATCGTTAACATTTCCCTATTTCTATTGGTCTCAATATTCACAGTCTTTGCATCAAGTTACTTCCTTGCTAAAAATCATTAACATTTCAGCTCTTCTATTGGTCTTTGTATTAACAGTCTTTGTATCAAGTTATTTCCATGATAAACAACATTAACATTTCCCCACTTCTATTGGTCTTTGTATTAACAGTCTTTGCAGCAAGTAATTTCCCTGATAACAGCATTAACGCTGACAACTTCTATTGGTTTTTGTATTAACAGTCTTTGCAGCAAGCTATTTACATGGTAAATAACATTGACATTTCACCTCTTCTATTGCTCGTAGTATTAACAGTCTTTGCAGCAAGTTATTTCGCTGTTAAATATCATTAACATTTCACCACTTGTACTAACAGACTTTGCTGCACGTAATTTCCCTGATTTTTTATCAAAGTTCCACCACTTTATTGGGCTTTGTATTAACAGTCTTTGAAACAAGTTATTCCTCTCCTGAACATCATTAACATTTCATCACTTCTAATGGTCTTTGTATTAACAGTCTTTGCAGTAAGTTATTTCCATGCTAAACATCATTAACGTTTCACGTCTTCTGTTGGTCTTTGAATTAACAGTGTTTGGACAAGTTATTTCCATACTAAACAATATTAAAGTTTCACCACTTCTATTGGTCTTCGTATTACTAGTCTTTGCAGCAGGTTATTTCCCTGCTAAGCATGACTAAAGTTTCATGATTTCTATTGTTCTTAGAATTGACAGTCTTTTCTGCAAGTTTCACCACTTCTATGGGTTTTTGTATTACTAGTCTTTGTAGCAGGTTATTTCCCTGCTATACATCGTTAAGGTTCCACACCTTCTATTGGTTTTTGTATTACCATTTTTTAAAGCAAGTTATTTCCCTGCTAAGCATCATTAACGTTTCACCTATTTTATTGATCTCTGTATTAACAGCCTTTGCAGCAAGTTATTTCCCTTCTAAACATCATTAATGTTTCAAAACTTCTATTGGTCTTTTTATCAACAATCTCTTCAGCAACTTATTTCCCTGCTAAACATAATCAATGTTTCATTGACATTTCACACTTTTATTGGGCTTTGTATTGAAAGTCTCTGCTGCAATTAATTTCCATGCTAAACATCATTAATAACGTTTCAAAACTTTTGGGCATTGTATTAACACACTTTGCAGTAAGTTATTTCTGTGCTAAACATCACTAACGTTTCTCCAATTTTATTGAACTTTGTATTAACAGTCTTTGCAGCTAGTAATTTCCATACTAAACATCATTAACGTTGCACCACTTCTATCGGCCTTTGTATTAACAGTCTTTGCAGCAAGCTATTTCCGTGCACAATATCTTTAACATTTCACCACTTCTTTTGGGAATTATATTAACATTCTTTGAAGTAAGTTATTTCCTTGCCAAACATCATTGCGTTTCACCACTTCTATTGGGCTTTGTATCAACAGTCTTTGCAGCAATTTATTTCCATGCTAAATATCATTAACGTTGCTTCACTTCTATTGGTCTTTGTATTAACATTTTTTACAGCTATTTTTTCCTTTCTAAACATCAATAACGTTTCACCCCTTCTATTGGTCTTTGTATTAACAGTCATTGCAGCAAGTTATTTCCTGCTAAACATATTTAACGCTTCACCACTTCTATCTTGTGTCCTACTGTGATTTTGGAGGGACGAGTCAAGTTATTTGCTTATTAACATTAGCACGTTCATGTCGATTACAGTCATTTTGCATTGAAATTCATTCCAGAAATCTAATTCCTTACCTAGTAAATTGTTCCTTACTAAGAAGAGATGTTTCCTTAATGAACATCATTAATGTTTTATGGCCAATTTAGCCCTAATTATCATTCTGATGGTATAATTGTTTTACCGTTTATCTTATGTTTTAATTTTATAAGTTAATTCCTTGTTTAATGTAATCATTATTCCATTGGTAGTTCAGGTCCTGCTATATTAACAGGGATTAATAACATAAATTTCAACCTTTTTTAGAGGCTATTTCTTTGCATAATATCAAATGGGAATCCTTGATATACAGTAGATTAGGTATAGCTATGAATTCGGACGATATAATATAATATAATAATCATCTACATATTTATGATTGTATTTTTTCTTAATCTTTTATTAGAAAGTTGTAATCCAAAGAAAAGCTGCACAAACAATGGTGGTGTCTGCATCCCGGACACAGAAACTTGCAATGGCCGAGTAAGGGAGAAAGGTTGCGGTACCAAAGGAAACTGTCAGTGTTGTATAGAAAGTAAGAGTAAATTTGGTCTTTGTATTAACAGTCTTTGCAGTAAGTTATATCCCTGCTAAACATCATTAACATTTCACCACTTTTATTAGTGTTTCTATTAACAGTTTTTGCAGTACGTTATGTTCAATTGTTGTCATTCTATTCTTTATCTATAATTTCGTGCAATTAAAGAATCAGATGAGAAGATCCATTGCACATTTAGTATATATATATATATATATATATATATATATATATATATATATATATATATATATATATATATATATATATATATATATATGATAAAATCCTTAACTTTAAAAAAAAAACTACGAACTTATTGATCTAATTAAAAACTTGGTACCCTTTATTTTTAGGTTTCTCTTGATTTACCATTAATTTTGACGCCTAGATGCAAGGGTATAGATTTCCAGAAAGATACGCCACTTAAAAAACAATTTGTACCTTTAATTGAATTTCTTCCTAATTATTTTTCTATAGCATTATAAGAGATGTAATTTCTTTATTGCAATAATCTTTTCCTCTTTTATTGAATTTCTTAATCTTGTTTTTTAGACAGTTGTGAGGCAAGGAAAGGTTGCACAGATAATGGTGGCGTCTGCATTCCGAACACAGAAACTTGCAATGGCAAAGTAAGGAAGAATGGTTGCAAAAACAACGAAAACTGCCAGTGTTGTATTGAAAGTAAGAGTGAATCTGGTCTTTGTAATAACATTCTTTGTAGCAAGTAATTTCCTTGCTAAACTTCATTAACGTCTCACCACTTTTATTGGTCTTTGTATTAACTGTCTTTGCAGCAACTTGTTTCCCTGCTAAATTCATCAATGTTTCACCACTTGTATTGGTCTTTGTATTAACAGTCTTTGCAGTAAGTTATTTCCATGCTAAATATCATTAACATTCCACCACTTCTATTCGTCTTTGTATTAATCGTCTTTGCAGCAAGTTAATTCCCTGCTGAACATCTTTAACGTTTCACCACTTCTAGTGGTCTTTGTATTAACAGCCTTTGCAGTAAGTTATTTCCCTGCTAAACAACATTAACGTTTCACAACTTCTATTAGTCTTTGTATTAAGTTTTTGTGGCAAGTTATTTCCCTGCTAACCATCATTAACGTTTCACCGATTGTATTGGTCTTTATATTAACAGTCTTTGCAGCAGTTCATTTCCCTGCTAAATATCATTAACATTTTACCACTTCTATTGGTATTTGTATTAACAGTTTTTTCCAGCAAGTTATTTCTCTGTTAAACATCATTGACGTTTCACCATGAGTTGGGTTATTTGCTTACCAGTAATAGCACTTCAATGTTGAATGGAGTAGTGCAGCATTTAAATTTATTACAAAAAGCCAATTTATTACCTAGTATCGCGAATCGTTCCTTACTAAGAAGAGATGTTTCCTTACTCAGAATCATTAAGTTTTATTGACATTTTAGCACTTACTATAATTCTAATGGTGTAATTTTTTTGTCATTCAAATCTATAGGTTAATCCCTTAACTTATATTACTGACGGTCTATTGGTAGTTTAGGTCTTGCTATTCCAACAGACCCCATGATAAGCTGACTCCTTGCTTAGTTTCAATACCTTTTTATTGTGGTGCTGGACCAAAGCTTGCGTTGATCATGATCATAAACACTTTCCTTACAATATCAGTTTTTATTGGTTGAGAATCTTTACCATGAGTGGATTCTCCAGTTAATTACGGATATATCTTTTTGGTCTCTTTTTCTGTTTTGAAAATCTAGCCAAAATGTCGCTTACTTTCTTTTAGTTTCATCAACAATAAGGTGCTGATTAACTTGTCTTGGTAACTAGTTTCTTTTTGCATGTAATTAATTTTGGACCACATAGCAGTTATCTAGATATCATTTTAATTCATAGCAATGCTACAATAGTATATAGGTTAATTGAAAATACCTGATAATCATTGAAGAAAAATAATTGTGTAGAGTAATTTTAAGCAAGTAAATCTAATTGACAAAATAAACAAAAATATCGAATGAATGCGATAAAATTAAAGTACGTCCAATTTATGGCAGAAAAAGAAGGACCGAGTTTTCCACTTATCTGAAGCTTGTCTGAAGTAGGACATAATTTTGGTAGCGACCTTTTCAATCTGTTTAGGGAATTCACAATAGAATCACGGATAGGTATAAGGCAATCTAGTAGATCCCAGGCTTACCTTATGAAATTTATCATTAGTTTAGCAATTCATGAAAATATTTTGAATACTATCTCAGCATAGAATTGTAGTAAATTTTCAAAACTGGCAAATATATTTCAGAGAGAAATCTACAAAGAAACTTTTTTTTTTTTTTACAGCAAAGAATAAATGCAGTGGCAAGGAAAACGATGTTTGTTCGAAATACAAGGGGGAGTGCAGAGCATCTTGCAGTGCTAAAAAGAGAACCATTGAAAATGGATGCAAGGGTAAAAATTGTGTGTGTTGTGCAAAGGCTTGCGAAATCCAGCCTTCATGCAAAGATGCCGATGGATTTTGTGTCAGCAAGAAAAGTGAATGTCCTTCCGGCAATGTGGATGGTAAAGGATGCAAAGGAGCACAGTGCAAATGCTGCCTTCCAGGTATTTGAACTATTAATTAACAAGGTAACGTCCCTGACTGGTGAACGCCAGACTGGGGTTCGAGTCCCGCTCAAACGCGTTAGTTCCTTTAGCGTCTCCAACCTTACCATCCTTATGAGCTAAGGATGAGGGGTTTTGGGGGGGCCTATAGGTCTACTTGCTGAGTCATCAGCAGCCATTGCCTGGCCCTCCCTAGTCATGTCTTGGATGGAGAGGGGCTTGGGCACTGATCATATGTATATATGGTCAGCCTCTAGGGCAATGTCACTGTCCCTTGCCTCTGCCATTCAGGAGCAGCCTCTATCCCTTTAATAATTAATAAGTTGCTCTTCTCAAACAATGACTAAATCTTTGCCATAAACATTTTGAACTTTTATCTTTGTATGTTCTGCATATATCAAATAACAAAGACATTATTTCTTTGAATATTTTCAGGTGGAAATACAGGATCTCCAACCAATCCTCCTACTATTCCACCGGTGACTGATGAAAAAACTACTACAAATTCTGCAGGTCCCACTCCTAACCCTGTTACTCCAACTATTGGTCCAAACCCAGTTACTCCAACCATTGGTCCTAACCCTGTTACTCCAACCACTGGTCCAAACCCTGTGACTTTAACTGTTGGTCCAAACCCTGTTACTCCAACCACTGGTCCAAACCCTGTTACTCCAACCACTGGTCCAAACCCTGTTACTACAACTGTTGGTCCAAACCCTGTTACTACAACTGTTGGTCCAAACCCGGTTACTCCAACCACTGGTCCAAATCCTGTTACCCCAACTTCAAGCCCAACTCTTGCTTCAACTCCCACCACTACGCCCTCACTTAGTCAATCTACTGCTGAGCCTTCAGTTCCGACCTCATCTTCATCAGGTATGGTATTTTTCCATTTAGTCAGTAGAAATGATAATGTTGACAACAACAACAACAACAACAACAACAATAGTCAAAATACTAATAATTTTACTAATAATGAATTTGTACAGTGTAGATATTTTCACCATGTAGATAACAAGCCAGAGAACCACCCAAGCGTTAGAGAATTCCATTATTGGAATTTTCAATTCAAACAGTATCATTAGATTTTGGAACAGGAAGCACCAGAGTATGTATGGTGAAGGGTGCAGATGAATGGCATAGTGTGGATAAACAATAGAAATATTTCTGATGTATCTGCTGCTGATAGGGTTGGGGCTTTTTATTCAACCTCTAAAGGTAAGAAAACTATTTGGCAAAATCAAATTCAACTTACCCACAGACAGGAAAAAGATAGAGATGATAAAATGCCATGAGAATAAAGGTGAAAAAAAAATCAGTGAAATCTTAGGCAATAGAAAAATCGCAACAGGGTTCATAAAGATGTTTATGAAAAGTATGTCAAAAAACATGACATTTAAATCTAATTTAACTTGAGAAATTCCATTTATGAACTTTGACTTGATGTCGGTAAAAATCGTCAGAATGGGTTATGCGTTTGAGTGAATGTGATATTAAGGTTAAAGTTGATGGTTGTGATTCAAGTTTATAATTTCAAAGAAATTTCCCAAAAAATGACAAGAAAGTAAATCAAAATAAAATAATTGATGCTGATATTTTTCTTGATTTATCTTTTATATTATGAATATCCAGTGCATACGTTACATAAATCACTTCTGCAGGAACAAGTGGAGGCACTATGAGTTCTGGTTCAGCACCTTCAACTTCAAGTGGAATCACTTTGAGTTCTGGTACAGTATTTTAAACCTTGGGTGAGAGTACCACACGTAATATAGCAAGCACCCCATAGGTTCTACAGTATCCCTGGCACTTTTAAAGCTACCACAATAGACAGAGCACTTAAGCGGGGTTTACATGATCGAACGGTTCGTCGAACCCGGTTCACGAACCTGCTTGTCAAATAGTTCGAAGAGGTGGAGTCAGCCATAAATGTATAAGGCTTGGAGACAATGAATCCCCACCCACAAAAGTCAGGTGAGAACAGACTTCCTTCAAACTGGTCGACGAGCGTGTTTGACAACCGAATACCCCGATCATATGTTCAAACATCACTTCAAACACTTGTCTGTCGAACCGCGTTTGACAAAGCGTTCAACCGTGTAAACCCGCCTTTACATTGTGTCGAATACCATCACAGGTACTACCAATGTCATAACTACTGATAAACCTTAGATACTACTACTTGAACTAACATAACAGCTATTGCTACAACCACAGGTACTATCACTGACACAATTCAATATACTACCATTGGTACTACCACACAAGTATTACAACTGGAACCTCATCTAGCACAACTACAGCCTCTGCAACAAACATTACTTTTGATACTACACCTACTACGACAAGGACCAAGGCAACAGCAACTGGTAGCCTAGTGATCCTGCTTAATATGACTGTATTGGAGAATTTATATATCTACATAAAGGAATTCAAATCGACAGATATTTGCAAACATTATTTGCCCAAAGATTGACAGCTCGTTGGCTGTGGTTTGATAGATTTTGCTTTAATTATGAAAATTACAAGATACCTTTTTATATAAGGATTACTAAAGCAGAAAATGAACGATTGGTCTGTAGGTCTTGTGTTGGGAATGGTTCAAAGCAAATCACAACAAAGGAGTTGGCTGGTGTTTGACAACTATTTTTGCAATTACTTCATGTTTTGAGAAACAAGTTTTTCAAGTTGTTTTTCAAATGATGATTTGCTTTTTATTTTTTGCTTTTCTATCACAAGGGTTTGAAGCACTTTGCTTTGTAGTCTTTTCCTTTTATGACACCTCATTTCATTTCCCAAAAATATGGTCAAGCACTAAGTTTATAGATTCTCATTAGTCATTTCAGGCGAACAACAAAGTATTTTATTGATATTTTGGTAATTATCATTATTATTATAACGATGACACAAGTGCACAAGAAAATTTCTTGAAAAAAAAAGCCAATCCTTGGAGTCTATAAGATTTTGGAAAACAATTTCACAAGAGGAAAACATAACAATGAAATTAAAAACTGGGGGAATATATTTAATTTTGAAGTTACGTTTTCAAAACGTATCTTAAATGTAAGGAATAAACATAAGTAAAGGGAGAGACAAAGACATATAGACAGTTAAATGAAAAATAATGAAAGTAATGTAGATGTATATTTCTAATCTTATTTCACACTACTGGAACTACAACTGAAATTATCCCTTGCACAATTACAGCTACCACCACTGATACTACAACTGAAAATACCCCTGGCACAATTACAACTACCACCACTGGAACTACTACAGGATCCACCGCTGGAACCACCACAGGTACTATCACTGGAACTTCTCCTGGAATTAGCATAAGTACAACCATTGGAACATCCATTGAATCTAGCAAAGGTACTGTTACTGGAACATCCTCTGGAACTAGCATAGGTAATATCTCTGGAACTTCCCCTGGAATTAGCACAGGTAATACTAGTGGAATTTCCCCTGGAATTAGCACAGGTAATACAAGTGGAACTTCCCCTGGAATTAGCACAGGTAATACTAGTGAAACTTCCCCTGGAATTAGCACAGGTAATACAAGTGGAACTTCCCCTGGAATTAGCACAGGTAATACTAGTGGAACTTCCCCTGGAATTAGCATAAGTACTACCACTGAAACATCCCCAGGACCTAGCAAAAGTACTATTGCTGGAACGTCCACCGGAACCAGCACAGGTACTATTACTGGAACTTCCATTGAAACTAGTATAGGCACTACCACTGGAACATCCACTGGAGCTAGCGTAGATAATACCTCTGGAATATCCCCTGCAATTACCACTCTTACAACTATTGGAACTACCACTGGCATAACAACAGGTACTACCACTGGCACTCCTGGAACTACTATTAGTACAACAACAGGTACTATCACGGGTACTACGACTGATCCCAATACAGTAACTAGCACTAGCACTATAATAGGTACTGCTTCAGGTACTACCACTGCCACAGCTACAGGAACTACCACAGGTACTTTCACTGGAACTACCACTGATACAACTACTGGAACCACAATTGGAACAAGCACTGGCACTACCACAGGTACCAATCCTGGAACTATCACAGCAACTACTACTGGTACAACCACAGGTACTACCACCAGTACTACTACTGGTATAACTGCAAATGCTTCCGCTACCGCTATTACGACGCGCGAAGCACATCAGATACAGTATCCACTTGGCAAGTTGCAATTGCTGATATTCCAAGGATGTTTTTAGGGAAGGCTTTATCCCTAAGGAACTCTTATTCCTATGCTAAATCTGGCTTCAATTCAACTGAAGTTGAAGTGAAGCCAGATTTACCTTTGCTTGGTTTTCATATACTAAACCTAGTGTCAAATCTTTATACTTCCCAGTAGTAACTGCAGTTTTTTTTATCATTCAACGTTCCTCTTATTGGTAGGATAAATATTTCTAATTCAAATCACAATTCCAAGTCTTAAGTCAACGACAGGATCTTTAGCTTAAAGAATAGTGCTATTTTCTCAAGAAATTTTAATACATATCATTGCTCAAAAAGTTGCCTTGAAGTGTTACATTTTCATGTCATTATATTTCTTCCTAAAATATTATCAATTGCTTTAATCATTTTAATATATCAATAAATATGAGTCCTGTTTAGATTCAAGTATTAAAGTTTCTACTGCATTGTTTAACAGGTTAGTTGCATATGAAATGACAAAGGCCTACTATATATTTGACCAACGCAGCTCTTACCCTTCCTGCCTTTTGTTTCTAAAGTAGATCCCTTTTGATATGTATCTCGATTCTGGCATTTACCCTGTCCATTGTTTCCGGAGTGATTTTTTTACCTTTAGTCTTAAGTATGGTGATAGCTTGACTTGGCTTAAATATAGAATTTCATTTATGCAGGTGTTCTTGAACATTACAAACACATAAGATGTAAAGGCCATTGCTTGTTTTGGTTTCATGTCTACTTGATATCTTTACCTCACTGTTGAAGATCTTTTCAAATGCTCTGCTTAGTTCGTAACTATCCATCATCTATTAAACCTAGAAACTGCTTGGCATACAACTCACAAACTATTGAAGCCATTCTTCTGCATTCTCTGAAAGTGTCTTTTATCAGTAAGGTAATCAGAAAATAATAACTGCTGATTATGGTTTTCAGATTAAGTTAAAAATGCATATATGAATGCTTGTGTAATGTAGATGTCTTCATCCTCTTCTTCTTTTGGATACATTAGGGTCTAAACATAAATTTTAATTTTATTGGAATTTTGTGATATTTGAACAAAAGGTTTTGAGCAACGCATTGGAAAATATGATTGTGCAAATTTTGTTAAACTTATTCATCTACAAAAGGGAAATTAAATATAATCATCAACGACATTACTGGTAAAAAAACATATTTTATGATTATTTCCATCTTTACACTGATTACATTGTAAGCTGATATTTTGCCCTTTTGTAAGTCTGAAGAATTATTTCTTCATCTTCAGTTATTGCCAGCCACATTCTACCAACTCCTTCATTATTCTTTCTTTTTATCCTCAGTGTTTTCTTGTTGCTGCAACGTTTTGAAGTATATGTCTTTGCTTCTTTCAAGCATGGCCAGAGTAGGCTGAAGAAATTTGTGCCTCTCAGTTCTATTTATAACTAAATACCTGATCTTCTGGTCGCCAAATATTCTGATTGCCCGAGGCCTTTGGAACAGCAGTCATTCTCTTTCTATGCTGAGCTCGCACTTGAATTGGTCCTTTGTTATCAGTGGCATTTTCTTGGTTCACTGTAGCATTTTCTCGGTTGCCAGTAGTATTGTCTTGGTTATCTGTAACAATTTCTTGGTTGCCAGTAGTATTTTCTTAGTTATATGTAACATTTTCTTGATTGCCAGTAGTATTTTCTTGGTTATCTGTAACAATGTCTTGCTTATCTGTAACAATTTCTTGGTTGCCAGTAATATTTTCTTGGTTATCTGTAACATTTTTTAATTGCCATTGGTATTTTCTTAGTTATCTGTCACATTTTCTTGATTGCCAGTAGTATTTTCTTGGTTATCTGTAAAATTTTCTTGATTGCCAGTAGTATTTTCTTAGTTATCTGTAACATTTTCTTGATTGCCAGTAGTATTTTCTTGGTTATCTGCAGTATTTTCTTGGTTATCTGTAGGATTTCCCTGGTTATCTATAACATTTTCTTTGTTATCTGTAACACTTTCTTAGTTAACTGTAACATTTTCTTGGTGGCCATTAGTATTTTCTTGGTTGCCAGTAGTATTTTCTTGGTTACCTGTAACATTTTCTTGGTTGCCAGTAGTATTTTCTTGGTTATCTGTAGCCCTTTCTTGGTAGCCAATAGTATTTCCTTGATTATCCTCTGAATCTTGATGGGCCAAAGCACGTGACATAGCAGTCAGACTGCTTCTTCGCCGATCTTCGGCTAAAAAGTTATGCTGGGTTTCTTTATAAAATTCCTTCTTCTATTAGTAAGTAGGAGAAACCTTTTGTTTTGTTTTGTGTGGGCTCTATGTTGTTCAGTCTTTCACAAAGATACGTCACTGCCATGCCAATATAACTGCCGTGGCAAGACACTCTCGATGGATTGCTTTCATGCCAGCATAACTCTCAATATAGGCTATCACGTGAATGATATTTGTAGCTAGAAGGAGTTTCCTTTTGAATCAATGTTTTCTTACAATATAAAAAAAATTACTATTTTCTCTTTATTTCCAAGAAACAGCCACAGACTCCCACTGAGACAACTACAGGAGCTACTACTGACTCTACAACAAATACTATCACGATATTACTATTGGAACTACCACAGGAACTATCACTAACACAACTACAGATCCTTCCAGGTATTCTAACTCACATACAACCACTCATACCACCACCGGGATACCAATAGACGCAGTCACTGCATTTGCCATGGGTACTATCATTGTCAAAACTATAGGTCTTCCCACTACCACTACAACTATTGTAGGCTCTACAACAGGAACTACTACCAATACTACTGCTAGTACCTCTACCAAAGCCTTAACAACACCCAAAAATTGTCACAACTACAGGTACTTTCCCTCATAACAATAGTTCGATCACTTGGACAATTACAGGTAATATCACTCCCCATACTACTCCTACATGAACATCTGATTGGGCAATTACAGCTGATATAAGGAATCTCTCCTTTTGAGAGGATGTTGTTAATATTGACTTTATAAGAAATTTACATTTTCAAGTACTTGCTTATTGTGCTGCTATATCTGGCTTCGCTTCAATGCTCTTAAAAATTGTAATTTGTGTCTTTCAGATTTTATTTTAATCTAAATATTATTGCTAGTTATTATCAATTATGTATAATTACCGTCTAATATACTACTATACTCTATTTTCATAATGAGGCGCATTTGCACTGATTCACAGTTTCCTGCTAACTGATTGGATAGAATTATTTTGTCCAACCAATCAGCTAGCAAGAAACTTTAACGAGCTAAAAGGGTACCCCTGCAAGTCTGTGCAAATGCGCCTCATTAAAAAAATGAGTAAAGTTGATATACCACTATTATTTACACCTAAACATTCTCTCCTTTTTACCAAGGTCTTTCTTAGATCACAAATTCTTTGATACTTTTATATTCAAACTTTTCGTACTGTTTTAAATAACAAAACTTACGCTTCATGGGAGCCTTACTAAGGGCCCGGCCAGACCAAGTGCGGCAGGTTATGGCAGCAAATTGAAACCTTAGGTATCTTATGTAGGTGGCCAGATAGGAGGCGCGGGAAGCCTCGCGCCTCCCATCTGGCCACCTACATAAGATACCTAAGGTTTCAATTTGCCGCCATAACCTCTTGCCGCTAACCTCGCCGCTAGCCGCGCTTGGTCTGGCCGAGCCCTAAGTTTATGCCTCACAAGAGTAAACGAAATACAATTATTCTAATCTCCTAGCCATTCTCTTGTGACGGGCCAAAAGTAGGTTGTGACTCAAAAGGCAAGATAAAAGCAACTGAGTCACAAACTACTCTTGGCCCGTCACATTGATGACCCCGGAGTGACCCGCACACCCAGCCTCCTGATATGGCCTGTCACACCTTTACATCTTTAAAGAAGTTACTTACAAGGAAATACTCATAGACAGTTATTAACATCACTATTCAAAGTTTTTATACTATTTTTTGCGTTGCTACAATAAAATACCATTAATTCAGTCGAAAAAAATATATCTCTGTTCACAGGATTTTCATTGAATTAACTTTTAATACAGTAGAGTGTATTATCATATATGTTTATATACTATCATTGTCAATACCACTTATACAATTAAAGGCCCTATTACTCACACTATACATAGAATAGCTTTAGAATTACAAAATGCATAAACAAAGACAAAGTTAACGCAATCAAAATAATTTATAGCGATGGAAGCATAATAAGCTTAACTATTGGCCCTACCAAATCTGCATTAACGTTCAACTACAACTAGCAAAACTACAGCAGAAAAAAACTGTTGTGAATGTAACTGGAATTTATAAACAATTGGCCTTCTTTAAATTTATAACATTTTTGACACTTGTAATATATGGCAGGATATCTCTCGTAATATACATTGAGTTCACTTAACGCTTCAAAGATGTACACTGAATATCTGAGAAATTCTTATAAAAATATGTATATTTCCTTTATTCATAAATATAGGTAAATGGAAAGAATATAAACTGGAACATTAAACAATAGCATTAGTTCTTTCAAAGAAAAATTTGCTCTTTGTATTAAAAAAAAAAATAAGGAAAAATAAATACTAAGATATTTGAATCCGGTACTAGTATTTAAAAGTAGATGAAGAGGACTGAAAAACTCAGATCAAAGTTGTTTACATTCCCGTTATATTTTCAAGCAACATCCAAAGATGCTACCTCTAGAACTACCACTGGTACACCAACTGGTACAACTACAGGAACTGCAACTAGCAGTGACACAGGCAAAACTACAAGTACTAACACTGGAACTACGACTGAAATACCAACAGGAACTATTACTGAAACTACAACTGGCAATAACCTTACCCCTACGACTGATACAATCACTGGAATTACTACTGAAGCTACGACTGCAACTACCACTGACAAACCAACAGTTACTACCACTGGTACTGCTAATACTGGTACAACAACCGAGACTTCAAGTGGCACAACTAAAGATATTACTACTGGCACAAATAATGGCATTACCACTTTGATTATTATTGGAACTAACACCACTACTAGTGGTACTGATACAATAACTATCACAGGCACAACTGCAGGTACCACCTCTGGCCTAACTGGTACCAATACTGAAAATCCCATTAAATCCACAACAGGTACTACCGCTGGTACTACAACTGGAACTACTTCTGATTCGACTACAGGTACTACTACTGGTACAACTACTGGAACTACCACTGGCGCAACATCAGGTACTACCACTGGTACCACAACAGAAACTACAACTGTTACAACCACTGGTACAACTACTGGTACAACTACTGGAACTACTACTGGCACAACAATAGGTATTACAACAGGAACTACTACTGGTACAACTACAGGTACAACTACTGATACAACAACTGGTACAACTACTGGAACTACCACTGGCACAACAACAGGTACTACCACTGGTACTACAACAGGAACTACTACTGGTACAACTACAGGTACAACTACTGATACAACCACTGGTACAACTACTGGAACTACCACTGGCACAACAACAGGTACTACCACTGGTACTACAACAGGAACTACCACTGGTACTACAACAGAAACTATTACTGGTACAACTACAGGTACAACTACTGATACAACCACTGGTACAACTACTGGAACTACCACTGGCACAACAACAGGTACTACCACTGGTACTACAACAGGAACTACTACTGGTACAACTACAGGTACAACTACTGATACAACCACTGGTACAACTACTGGAACTACCACTGGCACAACAACAGGTACTACCACTGGTACTACAACAGGAACTACCACTGGTACTACAACAGGAACTACCACTGGTACAACTACTGATACAACCACCGGTACAACTACTGGAACTACCACCGGCACAACAACAGGTACTACAACTGGTACTACAACAGGAACTACCACTGGTACTACAACAGGAACTACTACTGGTACAACTACAGGTACAACTACTGATACAACAACTGGTACCACTACTGGAACTACCACTGGCACAACAACAGGTACTACCACTGGTACTACAACAGGAACTACTTCTGATACTACAACAGGAACTACTACTGGTACAACTACAGGTACAACTACTGATACAACAACTGGTACAATTACTGGAACTACCACTGGCACATCAACAGGTACTACAACTGGTACTACTACAGCAACTACCACTGGTACAACTACAGGTACAACTACTGATACAACAACTGGTACCACTACTGGAACTACCACTGGCACAACAACAGGTACTACCACTGGTACTACAACAGGAACTACTTCTGATACTACAACAGGAACTACTACTGGTACAACTACAGGTACAACTACTGATACAACAACTGGTACAACTACTGGAACTACCACTGGCACATCAACAGGTACTACAACTGGTACTACTACAGCAACTACCACTGGTACAACTACAGGTACAACTACTGATACAACAACTGGTGCCACTACTGGAACTACCACTGGCACAACAACAGGTACTACCACTGGTACTACAACAGGAACTACTTCTGATACTACAACAGGAACTACTACTGGTACAACTACAGGTACAACTACTGATACAACAACTGGTACAACTACTGGAACTACCACTGGCACATCAACAGGTACTACAACTGGTACTACTACAGCAACTACCACTGGTACAACTACAAGTACAACTACTGATACAACAACTGGTACCACTACTGGAACTACCACTGGCACAACAACAGGTACTACCACTGGTACTACAACAGGAACTACTTCTGATACTACAACAGGAACTACTACTGGTACAACTACAGGTACAACTACTGATACAACCACCGGTACAACTACTGGAACTACCACTGGCACAACAACAGGTACTACCACTGGTACTACAACAGGAACTACCACTGGTACTACAACAGGAACTACTACTGGTACAACTACAGGTACAACTACTGATACAACCACTGGTACAACTACTGGAACTACCAGCGTTTCTACTACTGCTACGACCACTGACACAACTACAGGTATGACTATAGGTACAACAGCATGTACTAACCGCTTGAAGTACCGCATGTGCGACTGCTGGAACAAATTCAACCGTTTTCCAATACAGCCAATACAACATGCTTTCGTGTGGCATTGCAGTTACTCTGAGAAAATGTCTAGTTACGAATGGCTTCAGTACAACGCAGCAAACTTTCATATTACTGCTGTCCCATTTTACTGGTGACTTTAGCTTTGCTTCGATGGATTTGGATTCTAGTGTTTTTTTTATTTGCAAAATAGCTTATTAATGCTTTTATTACATAAACACAAGCCAAAACAAAGCCAAAATCATTTAATATTAGTCAGGCATAAAAGGGATGATGGGCTCTCTCTCTCTCTCTCTCTCTCTCTCTCTCTCTCTCTCTCTCTCTCTCTCTCTCTCTCTCTCTCTCTCTCTCTCTCTATCTATCAGAGAATTTAGATGTATAAACTTTCTCAAAATTAATGAGGGATGGGTCAAGTTCCTTTTACTAACTTGAACTTTTCTTTCGAAGAAAAATTTTTGGGGGCATAATTTCCACATAAAATTAAAGTCCAAGTTTGGGTACAATATTCTTTTACTCAACAAATACACTCAAGATCTTGATATGGGAGATTTTCCCCCAAAACTGTATAACAACACAGTTCTCAAACACCTTCACACGTATGGTAAGTGATAAGCTCTTTTTTATCTTAACTACCTAACCAGGCTTCATTATAACCCGAGTATTAATTTTACTTTGATGGTTGCTTTTCTGAACCCCTACAGCAGAGGAACCCTACTCTCTACAGGACCTCCACTGTCATTTTCTCTTGTTCGTTCAGAGTATTCAACATTTCATGTCACGTATTGCTCATTTACAGTTAAATCGTCTCTGCCATAGGACTCACGGAATAAGACAGTCTTCAGTTTCCTTTAGAAAACTTCAATATTTTCAATCATTTGGATGTCTCGTGGGAGCTTATTGTCAAGTCTCGGGGCTGCATATTTAAAGGCTCTAGAGCCTACAGTAGACATATAAGTCGACAGTTTCATCATTAATATATCATTGATGATGATACATTGTGAATTCCGAAAACAATTCCCTAAGAGCCAATATATGTTTTCTGTTTAATTTCCAACTGGGATTATTGCTTGTATTTAGAGTACAAAGAAAATTGCACATTTCTATCAATTGTGATCTGGCTTACTATCCTAAAATTAGATATCTGTCTATCCCTCTGGATAAATACTTTTGCTAAGCAGTTGTGGCAGAGTAATCAGGAGTTTTATTCTGTTTATTTCGATTTACAGTCACATAAATATCTTAGAAAAAGTTACAATTTCAAAACATGGGATATACCATATGACATCCCTTATATTATTTATTGATTAATATAAATTTGATTCTCTTAGTGAATTAGAAGTGGATATTAAAAAATAGAGAAGCAATCATATGAGAAACTTTATATTACTGAAAGATTTCTACTCAGAGTTAGAAGTTGAAACATCCGCTTAGGGCACACATTTTTAGATATAACCTTAAAAAAGACAAAAAAAAATTTTGTGAAAACAAATATTCATGAAAAAAATAATAAAAAAGTTAAATTTAGGTAAATTTAATAAAGAAAAAATTAAAATATGGATGAAAACGACTGTAAGCCTCATATAGAATCATTCAATATATTTTTCATATCTATTTTCAAGGATCAACCACAGGTACTACATCTGGTACTACCACTGGAACTACAACTGCTACCACTACAGGAACTACAACTGGTACAACTACTGGAACTACCACTGGTACAACAACAGGTACTACTACAGGAACTACTACTGGTACAACAACTGGAACTACCACTGGTACAACAACAGGTACTACAACTGGTACTACTACAGCAACTACAACTGGTACAACTACTGGAACTACCACTGGTACAACGACAGGTACTACGACTGGTACTACTACAGGAACTACTACTGGTACAACCACTGGTACAACTACTGGAACTACCACTGGTACAACAACAGGTACTACAACTGGTACTACTACAGGAACCACTACTGGTACAAC
This sequence comes from Palaemon carinicauda, assembly GCF_036898095.1. Lineage (NCBI taxonomy): Eukaryota > Metazoa > Arthropoda > Malacostraca > Decapoda > Palaemonidae > Palaemon > Palaemon carinicauda. Next base: position 35,619,998 of record NC_090766.1, on the reverse strand, counting down.
CACTGGTACAACTACAGGAACTACCACTGGTACAACTACAGGAACTACCACTGGTACAACTACGGGAACTACCACTGCTACTACTACTGGAACTACCACAGCTACTACTACAGGAACTACCACTGCTACTACTACTGGAACTACCACAGCTACTACTACAGGAACTACCACTGCTACTACTACTGGAACTACCACAGCTACTACTACAGGAACTACCACTGCTACTACTACTGGAACTACCACTGCTACTACTACAGGTACAACTACAACTACCCCTTCCCCTTAAACTATCCCAGTTTCGACGGCTGGAACTATCATCGGCACAACTTCAACCGTTTCCAAATGCATGTTTCGATGACACAGTCAATACATCATTACTTCATTGCCACACTGTAGTTTCTGCTGATTCTATTTTCTGATTAAGAATCAGTTCGGTTTAAATGAGCAAACTTTCTAACTATTCCTGTCCTACTTTACTACTGACTTATTAATAACATGACCTTTTTCTTTCAAAAGAAACATTTTTGGGGGACATTGTTTGCATATCAAACTAAAGTCAACACTGGCATGAAATTCACTTTTTAATGTTATGTAGAGAATATATCAAAACCAAAATTACCTATTCATACTTTCAGTCATGATGCCAGATAATTCATAATCAATCAATCAATCATACTTTCAGAATAGATGGCAGAATGTTTCCTTTAATTGAAGTAATATATTTCTACCTTTTTTCTAAAGCATAATTACTGTTGGATTATTTGCTTGATTATGAATTATCATTATTTTACAAGGGTCCTTGAATATTACAAAGAGTAAAAATATCATCACAGACAAAATTGTGATATTTGTATTGTATTTTTCTCTAATTCTTTTTTCTTTCGTATCTACTACAGGAACTACCACTGGTACTACTACAGGAACTATTACAGGAACTACTACTGCTACTACTACAGGAACTACCACTGGTACTACCACAGGTACTTCCACTGCTACTACCACTGGTACTACTACAGGAACTACCACTGCTACTACCACTGGTACTACGACAGGAACTACTACTGCTACTACCACTGGTACTACTACAGGAACTACCACGGGTACTACTACAGCAACTACCACTGCTACTACCACTGGTACTACTACAGGAACTACCACTGCTACTACCACTGGTACAACTACAGGAACTACCACTGCTACTACTACAGGAACTACAACTGCTACTACCACTGGTACTACTACAGGAACTACCACTGCTACTACCACTGGTACTACTACAGGAACTACCACTGCTACTACCACTGGTACAACTACAGGAACTACCACTGCTACTACTACAGGAACTACCACAGCTACTACCACTGGTACTACTACAGGAACTACCACTGCTACTACCACTGGTACTACTACAGGAACTACCACTGCTACTACTACAGGAACTACCACAGCTACTACCACTGGTACTACTACAGGAACTACCACTGGTACTACTACAGGAACTACCACAGCTACTACCACTGGTACTACTACAGGAACTACCACTGCTACTACTACAGGAACTACCACAGCTACTACCACTGGTACTACTACAGAAACTACCACTGCTACTACCACTGGTACTACTACAGGAACTACCACTGCTACTACCACTGGTACAACTACAGGAACTACTACTGCTACTACTACAGGAACTACCACTGCTACTACTACTGGAACTACCACTGCTACTACTACAGGTACTACATCTATCGCTTAAACTACTCCCAGGTTCGACTGCAGGAAATATCATCGGCACAACTTCAACCGTTTCCAAATGCATGTTTCGATGACACAGTCAATAAATCATTGCTTCACTGCAGTTTCTGCTGATTCTAATTTCTGATTAAGAATCAGTTCAGTTTAAATGAGCAAACATTCCTACTTGACTACTGACCTATTAATAACATCACCTTTTTCTTTGAAAGGAAACTTTTTTTTTAACATTGTTTGCATATAAAACTAAAGTTAACGCTGGCATGAAATTCACTTTTTAATGTTATGTAGAGAATATATTAAAAACACTATTTCCTAATCATATTTTCACTAAGGATGCCAGATAATTCATAATCAATCAATCAATCAATCAATCAATCAATCAATCAATCAATCATACTTTCAGAATAGATGGCAGAATGTTTCCTTTAATTGAAGTAATATATTTCTACCTTTTTTCTAAAGCATAATTACTGTTGGATTCTTTGCTTGATTATGAATTATTATTATTTTACAAGTGTTCTTGAATATTACAAAGAGTAAAAATATCATCACACAGACAAAATTGTGATATTTGTATTGTATTTTTCTCTAATTATTTTTTCTTTCGTATCTAAGACCCTTTCGATGTAATGTTTCCTTTATAAATTGTCCATCATTACTTTATAATTATACCAGTATTTCTGCATCATTTATATACTATCCTTATCCCCTTTAGTTACATATAATAAGTTCTTTTTTTATTTAATGTACTGAATATATTAGTTTCAAAACTGTTGTAAAAAGTAAAACGAATCTATTGGTGGATCTTCTATTCAGGTGAAATAACAAAATCCTCTAAAGAAAAACTTTCTAAAAATGAAAACCTTTAGTACTTTACCGGCTACTTCTTGAAATCTTTAACTTTCCAAAAATGAAAACCTTTAGTACTTTACTGGCTACTTCTTGATCATCTTTACCTTTCCAAAAATGAAAACCTTTAGTACTTTACTGGCTACTTCTTGATCAGCTTTTACTTTCCGAACAGGAAAACCTTTAGTGCTTTACTGGCTACTTCTTGATCAGCTTTTACTTTCCGAACAGGAAAACCTTTAGTGCTTTACTGGCTACTTCTAGATCAGCTTTTACTTTCCGAACAGGAAAACCTTTAGTACTTTACTGGCTACTTCTTGATCAGCTTTTACTTTCCGAACAGGAAAACCTTTAGTGCTTTACTGGCTACTTCTTGATCAGCTTTTACTTTCCGAACAGGAAAACCTTTAGTGCTTTACTGGCTACGTCTAGCGCCACTTTCTCTACAGCGAGTTTAAAGTCGCGCTAGAGTAGCCGTCTCTCGGGAGAGTTTAATCTCCAATCTAATCGCACCTTAATAGTGAAATCAGGTTTCTCTTTTTGCTAAACTTGTAATTAAACTCACGAGTTGGACCTTCAAAACCACTATTGTTGTTGTTGTTGTTGTTAAAACAAGCAAAGGTTCCAGTGACCTTAAAATTTTATATCTAAATTTCATCACTAAACTCATGAGTTGGACTTCCTAAAGCGCTGGTGTTGTTGTTAAAACAAGCAAAAGTTTCAGTGACCTTAGAATTTCTTATATAAATTTCATCATTAAACCCGTGAGTTGGGCGTCCAAAAGCAGTACTATTATTGTTGTTTTTGTTGTTATTGATGTTGTTGTTGTTGTTGTTGTTAAAACAAGCAAGGGTTTCAGTGACCTTAAAATTTCATATCTAAATTTGGACTTGTATTTTGGACTTCCAAAAGCACTATTATTGTTGTTGTTTTTTTTTTTGTTGTTAAAACAATCAAAAGTTTCAGTGACCCTAAAAATGTATATCTAAATTGCACGGAAATTTCACTATACAAAACAAAACCATTTTTTTTTGCAATACAGTTCATCATTTTCATCATCTGGACTTCCTCACAGCTTTTCCAATCTTAATTACAAGCTTAATGAGGTAAGATCTAGTTCGTTGTGGTGATGGTGGGGGGGGGGGGGGGGCCGTCGGCGTTACATTTGGAATCTCTGGCTGTCTCTTTGATGGTTCTTTTCAGCTGCCTCTGCGAAACTTGACAGACAGACAGACTTATTCCTGACTCAGATTGGAGATCCGGACGAATGAGGGGAAAGAAAAGGGGAAAAACCAGTTAACAAGAAAAGGCTTTCCACTAATTACTCCCCTTAATTACTAACAAACTTCCTAACTGTTTCCAAGACCCTCTGGAGATTGACGAATGGCACAATTCAGAAAGACTTTAAGCAACAGATTGAAAAGAAAAAAAAAAGAAAAATATTTAAGCATCAGATTTAAAAAAAAAAAAAAAAAAAACGAAAAACTCATATGTCGAAGAAAGTAATGCAATTATGAACTAGAGGGGCACTTAGTAGAGCGCAGACCTCCACTGCGGTAATTTATTTCTCGACCTCTTGCTCGACCTTGACCTTTGACCTTAACATGTTTTAATTGACGTGGATTTTCATACTCAAATATGAACCAAGTTTGAGGTCTTTGTGACAACGATGTCTAAACTTATGGCTGATTACGTGAACTGGACATTTTGCTTGACCGTGACCTTGACCTTGATCTTTGACCTTCCAAAATTTATTCTTTTCCAGCTTTTTACATTACAGTTAATCCCTGCAAGTTTCACTACTCTACGATTAAAATTGTGGCCAGGAAGCTGTTCACAAACACACACAAAATGTGGTGAAAACATCAGAAATAACGGCTAAATATTCAGATGGATATGCACGCACACATTCAAACCCTTCCCACCCCCTCTTCCTCTAGAAGTCATATTTTTGGCAATGCCATCCAGCGAGACAGATAAGACGCACACACAAATACACACACACACACACACACACACACTCATACTCACACACATATACACTTGGAAAGATTTAAGAATAAGAATAAACGTCTCATGCATTGGAGTTTAGAACTACAAGATTATAATCTGAAGATAATTCATATAAAAGCCAATAGCCTTTCCA
>NC_090766.1:35595248-35610248 GCF_036898095.1 Palaemon carinicauda | reverse complement strand
GTGGTATCACTGCAGTGGAAGGTATTGTTGATAGTGTTGTGGTAGAACCGTTTGTGAAAAGTGTTAATTTCGTCGTTCATTGTGATATTATCGAATTTCTATCCAGAGCTCGAGTTAATTCATGTTGAAGATACATAAGATGTGACTTAGGTAAGCCTATTATGATAAATGTTCGTTTAGAACTGGTAGTTAAATCCATTACGGCCTGTAACCTACCGACCTACTGTCACGCCCTTCATAACACGACTCCGTGTGAAGTATAGGAATGGCTCGGCGTCGTTTAATACAAGCCCTTGGCTCATTTAAATGTATCAACAGTTAAGGAAATTATGCCATATTGATGCACGACTGGTTAGGGATACGCCAATGCAGGTTAGGTTTGTCCAAGCTAGGCCTATTTATCTTAGCCCTATAACTTTGTGTATTTGTAGCTTAACCTAATCTAGTGATTACCTTGGCTAACTCGACCTAAAGTTAATAGTACTAGCCTAATACGGTAATCCTTCACCATATTTAGTTTAGGAATATTTCATGAGCCTACCCAACTTCGAAAACGAACATTGCAGGCTAACATATCAACATAAATTGCAGCCTACAATAATAGGCCTACAGCGTAATCCTATGACCATCAGTCGACAGCATTTTCACAAACACTAGCATAATAAATAAATAGCAAAAAGCAGTTCTTAGAAGGCTGTTCACTATCAACTTAATATAATATATGCAAAGTTATATTTGATTATTAAAGAAATAGTTTGAATGTAGCAAAACATACTTCGCTAAACTGCATCCAGAGCCTATACTTAGGCCTACTGCTTTTATACGTCTTATTTCTCCACTAAATTATATCACATCATTCATCCTCGCTTTAATCAAGCTATTTCTGTACGTTTTTGTTACTGCATAGCATAAATAATGTTCTTTAAAAGCTTAGTATGAAAATAATGATCTATTTATAGAAACTCAACGATTTGAACAACGGAATCTCGTCAGCTACTTCAGACTGAATGTCCCAGCTGAAACTATTATAAATAATAGCTTTTTTGGGCTTAAGCCATGTCATCCTGATGGAAGGTTCCTTCAGTAGCTTCCTTTGGATATATATAACTACTAAAATATTCCCAGAGAATTAAACTAAAGGTTTTCACAGAATTCTAACTTCTGGAGTGAGTATTCTAAGGGTTATCCCTTTAGAATATCATATATCAACAGGGGACGCATGCATTAACACGTCACATGGCCATCTGCACCCCAGCTAGCGTTTACGCTTTGAGGGGGAGATGTGGTGAGGGAATGTGGGAGGTATCTGAGGTGCTGTTCCAAAGATACTCTCCCTTCGTCACTGTTACGATACTCGCAGCTGCGTGACGTCACGTCCGCCCGCTTCATTCCGTATTCAGTAGCGATAACGCGCTTTGGTTTTTTTCCCTTTTATCGCTGTTTTTTGTGTGCATCCTTCAAGATGTCTCTGCCTTCTGCTTCGCCTTCTTCTGGAAAGTTGAGTACCAGGTTCTTGTACTGTTTAAATAAGCTCTGGCCGTCGAGTAACAATTTTTTACGCTAAAATCTTGAGTTTTGTGGCCGAGCTGTGCCTTGCTCCGGGACGCAATTTACGGCGCTGCTGTTCGCTTGCATGCGTTATTTAGTTAGCCAGAACAGCCTTTCCCGGCCTTTTAACTGAGCTAAATCTTTAGTTATTTAGTCTTCATTTTTAGGAATAAGTTATATTATGCCGATAGTGGTCTTCGGCGATCTTAGTTAGCCGTCCCCATACTAGCCTTTCAGCCTAGCATAGGCTACAGCCTAGTGTTCATGTTTGCTTCAGCATGATATAATAAGTGTTCCTAGTGTTATGTTAATGAAGATATAGACTTAGTTAGCCAGCATAGCCTTCCCGGAGTAATAACTAAATTTATCTTAGGTTATTTAATCTTCAATTTTAGGAATAGTTAATTTATGCTGTTGTGGTCTTCGGCGCTCCTAGCCAGTCGACCCCATACTGGCCTTTCAGCCCAGCATAGGCCGCAGCCTAGTATTCATATTTACTTCTGCATATGAGTATTCCTAGTGTTATTTTAATGAAGATTTAGGCATTTTTAAACATATACAAGATTCCTTGCTGCACTTATTTTCGCCTTCGAGGAACCATACAAGGAATGGTGCCTGGCCCAACCAGGCCATACCTAACCCAATGCTGGGACCCTTGTATGCTTCCTTATCTCCCTTACCCTAATGTATCTCCCTCTGGGTAGCCTTGCTTTTTCTAGCCCTTTACCCGAAACACTTCGGGTAGGTTAGGTTAGGTAGTTCTTCCCTCTTCCCTCTTCCCTCCCATAGTGTATGGGGGGATTTCGGTCAGAACCCCAGAGTACTTATCGTTCATACCAGTCCACCCCTAAGGAACGTCTTTCCCCTGGGGTATCGACTGAGACTGAAGGTGGGGGGGGGGCCTAGCCCTCCCCCCCTAGACTGCTCTTGGTTGGGACTAGTCCCTTCTTCCTGTAGCCTAGCGATATGCATCCCCAGCCTTACCTAGTCTATGAAGAGATCTCCTGGTTTAGGTTAGGCCTTGGGGGTCTCTGTTTTATTATAGTTTAGGACAGTACACCAGTTCTGTTCCTACTCTGAACTAACCTACCCTAGGGTTGGAGAGCGCTTCTCTCCTACCTGGGTAGTATAGAAAACAGATTCCCCCACCATCTGGGAGCTTTAGGGTCGCGATCCCTTCTGCCCCCTCAACCCCCTCCCCCCCTACCCCACTCTATTCTTTGTGTCAGCTTGCCTTCACACCCCTGTCCGCTGTCCTACAATTCCCCCTCAGGGAGAATTGTAGGTTAAGCTGCTCTCTCCTGCCTGGGTGGCCGCTCTGCTACACTTCCCCCTCATAGTCGAACTATGGGGTTGTGTTAGCGGCCACCCTTCCAGCAGGAGAACACCCTCCCCCCCCCCCCCTGTCTAAAGTGTTCTCTGATCCTCCCTTGGATTACCTTTGGCACCCAGCCGTCTGCCGGCTCCCTGCCGTCGGATGATTGGGTCCCCCCCCTATCATGAGTACACTCCTTCCGGAGGAAAGCCGGTTGGGTATCGGACATTACCCTTCCCCCTTCCCTCATTCTCTTTCTCTCTCCTATCATGGTGCTGGTCCACTGCCCCTGCCGCCTGCCGGCGACTGCCGCCGGCACGCCAGGTAACTTCCTACTATATAGGACCTTCCTATCTCAGGTTTACCTAAGGCAACACCCTGCCGGCTGCCGGGGGCTGCTGCACCTTGCCGCACACCCAGAGAACTTCCTACTTCATAGGACTTCCTGTCTGAGGGCCATCCATAGCGCCAGCCGCCGGCGACCGCCTCCCCTTTCCGTCGACCGCCGCCCCTTGCCGCCGACCGCCGCCCCTTGCCGCCGACCGCCGCCCCTTGCCGCCGACCGCCGCCCCTTGCCGCCGACCGCCGCCCCTTTCCGCCGACCGCCGCCCCTTGCTGCCGACCGCCGCCGCCGCCGGAGGCAGCCACCACTGCCGCCGGGGGCAGCCACCACTGCCGCCGGCTTCTCAGACACCTTCCATCTGATGTACCCAAATAGGTTCACCATCGCCGGCTGCCGGAGGCCTCCGCCCTGCCGGCGGTTGCACCTATAAGTGTTTCCTACCTCTCTGCTACTCATTGCATAGCCTTGACGGATTCACCCCTCCGGACCAGGCCTCCGGCTTGCCGGCAACCCGCTACGGCTTCCAGGGACAAGCACCCCTTCCCCCCGGCTGCCGGCCCCGTGCCGGCAGTCGACCTATACATCCATATAGCCAGACTGATCTTCTTTGCTGTTTCATACCCTGAAGACAGTGTCTGAGCTGTATGAGTGTACCATACAATGTTTCCAGCATACTCTGTGCTTCTCAGTGCAGTCTCTTACCGGGACCTTCCCAAATATTGAGGGGTTTATCCTATTTCCCCTCCTTTATCTAACCCTCTTAATGAGAGAATGCCTTGATGAAGTCATTGAGCTTCAGCACGGCATTTCATTCCCGTGCTGAAACTTGGTGACGGGCAAGAGGGCTCTCGAACTTGGGGAAATTGCTCCCCCAGTTCAAATCTAAATTTCTCTCTTTCACCTTTTTCTTTTTCTCAATATTACTTCGACCTTATCCTAATTTCATAAACTTTCTTTAGTCTTGCTTTCCAAACTATGAGAAAAATTTCCCTCATTATATGTGTGTATATATTATGTACATATATATTTATTATTAGTATTTTTTTTTTCTCTCCTATGGCTTGGATGTATTTACATCCATTGTAGCCCCGGCGGGGATGTTCATACATCCTTTATTGCTGCCTGCTTTGTTGAGTGGGAGGAGGTATCACGGTTGGGAGGTGTTTGCGTTCAAAGCTATATGTGAGAGTATTGGATGATTTATCCATCCCGTAGATGGTTTGGTCCTTTTTGGCGGAACTATTCTCAAGTGTTGGGTCTTCGGAATCCAGGGGGATCCAATGCTTGGGGAAGGACTCTCGGCTTTTGCCCGGAAGCCCGTCATTATAGATATAGGGAGCATGATTCCATAATTTCTTGGTCTCAGTCCTAACAGGCGAGTTCAGCTTACACCTGTGCCTCTACGTATATCTGTTTTGCTGCTATCCTTCGGGTAGGGTATGGAGTGGACCATCTGGGAAGTATACGCTTATTGTGCCGATAGTGGAGAGTGCAAATTTCCTTTCCGACGTGTGATGGCCTAACATTCTCGAGCAGGTACATCAAACTTACCCTTTTCTCTCTCTTTTGTCTAATGGATTCTTTAAGGAACGAACCCCCATCCCCTGGATACGCTGACTCTCCCCCGGCACTGTTGACGACCTCTGCTAATGTGATAAGGGAAAGCTCTGTTGATGACCTCGGAACAGGAAAGGACCATTCTACTGATATTTCTAAATCGAGTAATTTGGGTAACACGAGGAAACTTCGAATCCTCCATGTTACACAAATTTCAATAGAGACAAATTATGATGATCTATGTAAAGCATTTGAATGCTATAGATGCATAAAAGAAATAAGGATGTAACTTGAAGCTGAAACTTGGGATTCATGGATATCTTATAGTAGTTATGACGAAGCATTTAGTGCAATAAGTAACTTGAATAATATTAAAATTAATAACTTGAATGTCGCGGCTGCTCTCTGCGATAAGGTACCAAAAGATTTGGATGTATACAGGCCTGCCGATTGGTTGGAAAAAGACGCAGATTTAGTTATGCCCTCCCAGAGAAATCCAAAACCACCAATGTGGCTTATAGCTGAATCAATGGGGGTTACAGGGAATTATTTTAAAATATGCAAATTGATTCAGAAAAAAGTAGGAACTATTGCACCAGGTGATATATCTTGTTTCGGAAAAAATAGTTTCCTTATCCATGCCAAATCCAGTACACAGTCGGTAATATTGTCCAATATGAAAATAAGCAATGATGACGTTAAGTTAGATGTCAAACCCCACATAAATTTTAGCTACGGAAGGGGCGTAGTTTTTAACAGAGATCTATATGATTTTACAGAGGAGGAGATACTGGCCATGTGTCCATTAAATGTATGGAAAGTTCATAAAGTCCCAGGTACATCAATGATAATCCTTACGTTCCAGGATGCTGATGTACCTTTTCATATTATTATCGAGAACGAAAGGATTAAAGTAAGACCCTTCAAGCAGAAGCCATTGCAATGCTTTAATTGTTTTAAATTTGGGCACCCGTCCAAAGTTTGCAAAAATGAGAAGATGTGTGGTATTTGCTCCAAATCTTACCATTGAGAGTGTGCACTTGGAGCCAGGTGTTTAAATTGCAGCTCGAATCACAAATCCACAGACAAGAGCTGCGAGCTATATAAGTTGGAGGGAGCTGCCCTCAACAAATCAAACTTAGAACATATAAGTGTGACCCATGCCAAAAGACTATTGAATAAATCAAATACATATGCTAAGGCATTAAAATCAAACCAACTTAGCGCTGCCAATAGCTCAAAAAAAAGAATACTATCTGACAAAATGTCAAATAACGAGGTAAACATATTACCTCCTTGAGGCTTTACCACGGTGTATTAACACTAGGTCATTGCCCATTGCTGTACAGCCTTCAGCCGCCATTACAAAAAAATAATACAAACCTCTCTCAGGCCATGTCCTTGCCTGATCTGATGGAGGTTCCACTTAAGACTAACTTACCTGATGCACCTATTGTGGGAAAGGTGCAAAAACCTCGAATCCCACCATCTATTAATCGTAAAAGAGAGAGACCTCCATCTCTCTCTCCACCCTCCATTAGAAACGTTGGTTATGACATCAAATAAATTTGATGTTTTGTCTGTTGATGTTTCTAATGAACCAGAAGATGAACTGAATAAATCAGAAATTCAAGTTGAGGTCCACCATCCACCTCAACAAATAGATAAAAAGAATACAAAGAAAAACACAAATGTAAAACCCAACATAACAAGACCACCTCTGAAGAAACCTACTGGTAATAATGTTAAATTAAAAACTGCTAATGGGAAGACCTCATCCAAGATGTCTTCCAGAAATAATCCATAGTTTTCTCCTCCATTTTGCAATAGAACTGTCAGGGTTTGAGGGCGAAATATGAAGAACTTAAGCTCCTAATTCATGAGCATTCCCCCATAATTGTATGTCTACAGGAAAGTATGCTTGATTCTAACACTCCTAGTCCTCGAGAGTATGTTAGCTATAGAACACCATATAATCAACAAGCAGGGAGCCATGGCGGAAGTCTCATGTACATTCGTCGAGATGTTCCCCAAATACCTATATCTATACGTACAACCCTGCAGGCAGTTGTACAAATTGATATAGGGAGAAAATATACAATATGCTCTCTGTACTTACCTCCAAATGATAATATTTTATATGATGATTTAGCAGAGGTCATTCAACAACTCCCTCAACCTTTTCTCTTACTGGGAGATATGAATGGTAGACATCCTTTATGGAGTGATGTTTTGGCCAACACAAGGGGCAATATTATCTCATCAATTGTGGAGAATGAGGATGTGGGACTCCTTAATACAGGAGAGCCCACACACTTCCATGTTCAGACAGGTACTTTGTCATGCATTGACCTTTCAATTGCAAGCTCTAACTGCCTTCTTGATGATTTTGATTGGAAGACATTAGATGATTGGCATACTAGTGATCATGCACCAATCATTATAAACACCAACAAGGGTCCGTCTTTGCAAAGATCGCCACGTTGGAATCTAGACAAGGCAGACTGGGTTAAATTTTCTGAGCTAAGTGAAATCGAAGGGAGAGCAGAACGGTTTGAAAGTGTTGAAGATGCCATAGACCTACTGAATGGAACTCTTCATACAGCAGGAGTCAATTCAATTCCCAAAACAACAGGGTTATTCAAACGACGACCAGTCCCGTGGTGGTCTTCAGAACTAACTGCACTCCACAGAGCCACAAGAAGATCTCTTAACACGATTGCGTAGACGCAGAACTGATGAGAATTTAATTATGTACAAGAAATGTAGAGCACAGTTCCGTCGTGCCATGAAAGAAGCAAGGCGCCAGTCATGGATGTCTTTTGTTTCCTCCATTAACAGTAGAACACCACCATCTTCTGTGTGGAGGAAAGTAAAAAAGATAGCTGGCAAATTCACCCCCAACCCACCACCAGTGTTGAAGGTGAATGGCCAGTATGTAACTGAAGCAAATGAAGTTAGCAATGCCCTGGCTAATCCTTTTTCAAATGTATCCAGCAAGTGTGAAGGAGCCCCTGGTCACCAGTATAGGAGCACTGAAAAAAAGAAAATTTTAAATTTTGCAACAAGAAGGGAAGAGTCGTATAATTCTCCTTTCACTGAAAGAGAATTTGATTCCGCACTTGCTCATTACAATGATACAGCCCCTAGACCCGATGGAATTCCATATGCAATGATTAAACATGAACATTTTAATACAAAGCTATTTATTTTAAGCATTATTAATAGAATATGGCATGATCATAGTTACCCAAGTGTTTGGGAACTAGCCACTATTTTAGCCTTTTTAAAACCCGGTAAAGACAAGTTTTTAGCAGCAAACTATCGTCCTATTGCATTGACATCTTGTTTATGTAAAATCATGGAGAAGATGATCAATGCAAGGCTGATATGGTACCTTGAAAAGAAAGATATTTTATCACCGATTCAATGTGGATTCCGAAAAATGCACTCAACGACTGATGTGTTGATACGACTTGAGTCTTCTATTTGTGAAGCCTTTGCTTCCAAACAGCACCATGTTACAGTATTTTTTGACCTTGAAAAGGCATATGATACCACATGGAGATATGGTATTCCTAAAACCATTCATGAATTGGGATTGAGAGGAGAGCTGCCACTATTTATTCAGGCATTTCTTTCACATAGAGTTTTTCAAGTGAGAATGGGGGAAACTCTATTAGAAAGTAAGTGCCAGGAAAGGAGTTCCTCAGGGTAGTGTGCTGAGTGTAACCCTTTTTGCACTAGCAATTAATGGGATATCCTCAGCCATTCCCCAGGATGTTCTCTCAACATTATTTGTTGATGATCTCTCAATATTATTTGCTGGCACTAGAATGGCAATGGTTGAGAGAAAAATCCAACTCTCTATTGATAAAATTATCCAGTGGGCTGACATGAATGGATTTAAGTTCTCGACAAGTAAAACTTCCATTGTCCATTTTTGTCGTATCCGGCGAGTACATCCAGACCCGGATATATACATTAAAGGTCAACGGATACCATGTGCAAGAGAAGCTAAATTTTTAGGTTTGATATTTGATTGTGGGCTTACAGGGGTTTCTCACTTAAAAGCATTAAAAGCTAAATGTGTTGAAGCTCTGAATATCTTAAAAGTATTGTCCCATACATCGTGGGGGGCAGACCGCAATACTATTTTAAAATTATACAAGGCCTTGATTTTTTCCAAAATTAGTTATGGTTGTGAGGTATATTCTTCAGCCACCCCAAGCCGGTTAAAAATATTAGACTCGATACATCATGCAGGTATTAGATTGTCTACTGGAGCTTTTAAAACCTCGCCTATCCCAAGTCTCCTTGTTGATGCTGGAGAGTTACCTCTAGACCTTTACCGAATGTCTTCCATTCTTCGGTATTGGTTTAGATTGCAAAGACTCCCTAACTCTCTAGCCTTTCAGACTGCAAGCCTTGTAAGACACGCATCATACTTTGAGTTGCACCCAAAATCTCCTCAACCTTATGGCTTTCGGGTGAAACGATTATTAAATAGTCTTGATATAATTAGAAATAAGGTACTTCCATTCAAGGTATCATCAATGCCTCCATGGAAGTTACCAGAGATATCTTTTTGTAAATATTTTATTGGAGATAAGAAGAATATGTCAGACCTAGAAGCCAGGTGTCTTTTTAATGAACACGTTAAAGAACATAGAGGATCAACTTTTATCTATACTGATGGCTCCAAATCTGATGCTGGCGTTGGATTTGGAGTACATAGTAATGGTTTTAATTGTAGAGGTGCACTTCCTCTGACCGCTTACATATTTACTGCCGAACTGTATGGCATATTAACCGCTATTGAGAAAATAGAGTTGGAGAAGGAGGGTAATTTTACAATTTTTAGTGATGCAAGGAGTGTCCTTCAAGCTATGGAAGTTTTTAATTCTAATAACCCTCTAGTTTTAAAGATTTTAGAATGGCTTTTCATTATTGGACGGAGAGGTATAACAGTTCAATTTTGTTGGGTTCCAGCACCTGTAGGTGTGTCCGGGAATGAGAAGGCAGATTCACTGGCTAAGGAGGCTGCATCCGAGTTGCTGCCAAGAAGGTATCCCATTCCCTGTAATGATTTCTTACCTGACATCAAGAAATTGGTTTGCAATAAATGGCAACAGCAATGGGATAGTCAAGATGGCAATAAAATGAGGGAAGTAACAAATGACATATCTCCTTGGAGGTATAATATGATGCCCCGAAAATGGGAGACGTCTCTTTGTCGTCTCCGTATTGGTCACACTCGGTTGACGCATGAGTTTCTGCTGAAGGGCCAACACCAACCGTATTGTGACGACTGTTTAGTACCTCTAACAGTAAGGCATTTGTTGACCGAATGCCCCAATTATAACAACTTGCGGAATAGATATTTGTTTGAGGCTCGAGGTGAGGGTGGCAGGTTCATCCTTGCCAAGATTCTAGGAAATGATGTGTCCTACCATGCAAGTGGCATTTTTAGATTTATTTCAGAAGCAGGTCTTCTGAAAAATATTTAACTTTTATGACATTCAATTTTTATGATTTTAATTGAATACTCTTTAATTTTTTATTTTATTTTATTTTTTATTTTTGTATACATAAATTAAATGTTACCGGCGTCAATGACCTTAGATGTCAGGATGCCTGAAAACTTTAAATCATTCATTCATTCATTCCTTTATCTAAGTTCTGAGTGATCTCAGACCTTCTCTACCCTGTAGACAATTCCTTTATAAGGAAGCCTAGTCTGGCTTCCCCATAGGGATACCATTCCCTCTCCTATAACCTCAGGTTCTAAGGAATTGCCAGCAGAAAAGGTCGCGGTACCTGGCTGGACGGGATTCACAAGTATGTGTCTTCCTTCTTCTTTTCTAGCTCACCTATCCGGTGCTCACATAACACAATTTTAAGTTTAAGAATTAGATTAAGGAATCTTAATTTAAGAGTAATGTAAGTCATGACTCTATTTCCATGTACTCATGTTCTCTTTCTTTTACTGGAGGAGTACGTGAAATGTGAAAGGCCCTTCTGCTCGATCCACCGCCCGGACTTTTACGGGCATGGTGCGTGTCGGACTCATGCCTCCTGTACGGCAAAGAAGGGCAACCTCAAATACTGGGATCCAGTCTCCTGCCCAGTCTGCAAAGGCCTCCTTGACGAGGGATTTGACAACCCCCCGTCCTTAGAAGCCAGGGACAATGCTCGAGAGAAACTGCGCAGGTGGGTGCGCGGTTTACAGAAAAACGCTGCCGGACCGTACCTCCCTTTCCGAAAGCGACGGCAGATTCTGTGATCCCCAGGATCAGATCCCATTGGTTCAATTGCCCGTTAACCGGACATCGAGACTACGCTTAGCAAGTGTAGTCTAGACGATGTGGAGAAGATGTCGGACGTGTCAGACGACACCGAGAGGACCCTTATGGGCGAGGATCCGGAAGAAGAAGAGGATCAGGTGGAATACCCTGATTCGGAGGGCGAAGTCGCCCCTCCACCTCCGGCAGCTCCTGTAGTGACCGAGGAGCCAGTCCCCTCTACCTCCGCTGCACCGCAGCCCATGCTGCCTGCCACCGAAAATGCCATCCGCGTATTGGTGGCCTTGATGGACGAGAGGCTTAGTAAGCATTCCTCCCAGATTACAAGTCTTTTCTTGGAATTGAGGCAACCGAAGAAGATCTCGGTTAAGGATCTTCCTTCCTGCTCGGAGTCTAACCCCTGGAGGTATGCCGAGCATATGCCAATCACAACTGGCAAGATTTTCATAAACGACAAGCTAGGGTCTATCCTCCTGGAAGAAGTGGAATTCTTCCAGAACTTCGAAGCTTACCCGGACTGTTACGTCCGACTTAACACCGAACCGGCCTCCAAGGAGGAGACTGAGCCCAAGGAGGTGATCGTGTTCGATCACTCAGAGGCCCAAGCTTTACTGGCAGATTGCCTGAAGAGCTGCGGCTTTACTAATTCGAAAATGCTAGCTCTAAGCAAGAAGCACCCGTCCTTTATTGCTCCCTCTTCCGCATCCTTTCCCTTTGTGGAAAAAGCCTTCCATGCGGTCATGAAGGCGGTGGAAGAAGGAAAACCCTGTCCTACCCTGGAGGAGTGTAGGCCCCTCTCCCTCGCTCTTCCCCCCGACGACAAGTTCTGGAAAGATATCCAATACACCTTCACGGTTGGGAAGCTGGACCCTGACGTAGCTGGACGTCAGTTTAACGAGGACCTCCCGAAATTGAATGACCACCTTCTTCGTCGGGAGCAAGAGACCAAGGAGAGACTGGCTGCCTTCCTGTTTCACCAGATTCAGCTTGAGGTCATGGCTGGGGACGTTAGGGTCCCAGACCTCTATATGGTTCTGGCAAAAACCCACCTAGTGACTGTGATGAAGGACCTGTACAGCTTCATCAGGTCCCGGAGAACCTGCAGAGAGTTTGTTTTTGCCAAACACGAACCCCGGAAACTCATCTCCTCCAACATCTGGGGTAAACATCTCTTTCCCTCTGACTTGGTGAAAGAGATCGTCGACAAGGCCGCCTCTGAGAATCGGAACCTTCTCAACAAATGGGGCATGTTGCGAAAGAGGAAATCCTCCCAGGACGAAGGCCTTCAGCCTAAGAGGAAATCTTCCAAATCCTCCAAACCAAGACCCCAGCAGCATCAACAAAAACGCCAGTTTCCGGCTCCCGCTACTCCCCAATTGGTCTCTCAACCACAACAGACCTTTCAGTTGGTCCCCCAACTGGTGGTGTCACAATCACCGGCCTTTACCCCTGCCTACGAGCGTCAGTCAACTACCTTTCGTCCTAGAGGTAGAGGCTCAGGCAGAGACTCCTCGCGCCGCCCCTCCAGGGGCAGAGGAGGATGGGGAGCTAGCGGCCGAGGTGGCAAGTCCTCGGGAAACCAGAAGCAATGAAGTGCTCTGGTGGGAGGAAGACTCCGCCTCTTTCAGGATCGCTGGACCGTCGATCTTTGGGCACACAGCATCATCAAGAAGGGACTAGGTTGGAGCTGGACGCAACCACTTCCAACCTTCCACCAATTCTTCCAGCCATCAACCCCCCTCTTGGAAGAATATGTCCTAGAACTCTTGAACAAGAAGGTGATCAAGAGGGTAAAGTCCACCAGGTTCCAGGGAAGACTGTTTTGTGTTCCCAAGAAGGACTCAGACAAACTCAGAGTCATTCTAGACTTGTCCCCCCTCAACAAGTTCATTGTGAACAACAAATTCAAGATGCTGACTCTTCAACAAATAAGAGCTCTATTGCCTTGCAAGGCCTACACGGTCTCAATAGACCTGTCGGATGCCTACTGGCACATCCCAGTGAACCACCACGCTTCCTCCTACCTAGGATTCCGGCTCAATCGTAGAAGCTACGCCTTCAGAGCCATGCCCTTCGGGCTCAACGTGACTCTGAGAATCTTCACCAAGCTAGCAGACACGATCGTCCACCAGCTATGCCTTCTTCAGGGCGTCCAAGTGATGGCCTACCTCGACGACTGGCTAGTCTGGTCGACTTCGCCAGAAAGGTGTTTGACAGCTTGCAGCAAAGTAACCCAATTCCTGGAACATCTGGGTTTCAAGATAAACACCAAGAAGTCTCGCCTCGCTCCAGCTCAGAAGTTCCAATGGTTAGGAATCCATTGGGACCTTCAGTCACACCGCCTTTCCATTCCATTAAAGAAAAGAAAAAAAATAGCAGGGTCTGTCAGAAGACTTCTCAAATCCAAACGGATCTCAAGACGACAGCAAGAGCAATTTCTCGGCTCACTACAGTTCGCCTCAGTGACAAACCCAGTGCTACGACCACAGCTAAAGGTTGCATCTGGAGTCTGGAGACGAAACGCATCCGTCGCTCGAAGAGACCTCAAGAGACCCCTACCGAACAGGCTTCGCACCCTGCTCAGCCCGTGGTCAGAAGCAAGGACCTTGAAAAGATCCATCCCTCTCCAACCTCCACCTCCATCGCTCAACATCCACACGGACGCTTCTCTGGAGGGTTGGGGGGGCCACTCTCACCAACGACAAGTTCAAGGAACATGGTCTCCCCTATTCAAGACGTTTCACATCAACATCTTGGAGGCCATGGCAGTTCTTCTCACCCTGAAGAAATTATCCCCGTGTCCTTTGATACACATCCGTCTAACTCTGGACAGCTTGGTGGTAGTCAGATGTCTCAATCGTCAGGGGTCGAGATCGCCCCACCTAAATCAGGTGTTACTACCCATCTTCCGCCTAGCGGACAGGAAGAAGTGGCACCTGTCTGCAGTTCACCTATAAGGATTCCGCAACGTGACGGCGGACGCTCTATCGAGGACAAACCCCATAGTCGGAATGGTCCCTAGACGCAAGATCATTCTCCTTCATCTCTCGTCAAGTCCTGGAACTACAGATCAACCTCTTCGCGACGAGCGACAACAAGCAACTTCCTCGATATATGGCCCCTTACGAGGACCCCAAAGCGGAAGCAGTGGACTTCATGTCCCTGGACTGGAACAGATGGTCCAAGATTTACCTGTTCCCCCCACCCAACCTTCTGCTGAAAGTCCTCTCCAAATTGAGAACCTTCAAAGGGACAGCAGCTCTAGTGGCTCCCAAGTGGCCCCGGAGCAATTGGTTCCTCCTAGTCCTGGAGCTACAGCCCAAACTGATCCCTCTGCCGGGCCCAGTTCTCTCCCAACAGGTGCAGAAGTCGACTGTCTTCGCTTTATCAAAGAAAGTCAAGGATCTTCATCTCATGATTTTCTCTCCCTAGCCGTGAAGAAAAGGTTCGGGATCTCGAAGAAAAGCTTAGACTTCCTAGAGGAATATAAAACAAAGTCTACTAGAAGACAATATGAATCATCCTGGAAGAAGTGGGTATCCTTCGTCAAGGCAAAAAATCCTTCGGAAATCTCCATAGATTTTTGCATGTCCTTCTTTATTCACCTTCATGGACAAGGCTGTGCAGCCAACACGATTTCCACTTGCAAATCAGCCTTGACCAGACCACTCCTATACGCCTTCCAAATAGATTTATCCAATGAGATCTTTAATAAACTTCCGAAGGCGTGCGCTAGACTCCGTCCAGCACCTCCATCGAAACCCATCACCTGGTCCCTGGATAAGGTGCTTCATTTTGCCTCTAGCCTGGACAATGATTCCTGTCCTCTGGAGGACTTGACTCAGAAAGTAATCTTCTTTTTTGCTCTCGCCTCGCGAGCCAGAGTCAGTGAAATAGTGGATTTATCAAGAGAAGAGGGCCAGATACAGTTA
>NC_090766.1:35581461-35588961 GCF_036898095.1 Palaemon carinicauda | reverse complement strand
TCACTGAACCAAGGGCGAGGTTGGATAATCCAAAAATCTTCCAAAGGAAGACAACAGCGGAAGCGAAGAAAGGCAGATCTCAATTATCCGACTCAGTCAGTCAAGCACTCCCCTTCTTAAAGGTCCAGAAACGACTGTCTCCTCCTGGACGCTCAGCGCCCAAATCACCTCCACCACCACCCGTGAAAATAAAACAAGCTCATTGTAATTAAAACTATACAACAAGTCAGAAAAGTCGGGAGGAGGAAACAGGGTCATTACGTTCCAAAAGAAATAATTACTGCCAAAGTGACTTGATCAAAACAAAATTAATTTACGTTAAATGTAACACATACTAACACCTCCTCACCCAACAAAAAAAAATTTTCCACAAGGAATTTTTTCTGCAAAGTATTGAACTCAACTCAAAATTTAAAGAAATACATAAAAATGCTAACTTCAAAAGCAAACATATTAATTCAATCTGCATGAAATTAAACAGGGACAATAAGCAAAATTAAAGTCAACTGTCAAAAACTCAAAAAGTTATTAAAATTACCATATCACATTGCCGCATAAATTAGAGATAGTGGCAAAAAAAAATTGTACCACTTTCAATACTGTCAATAGATATCAAATCTTACCCTTAATACTAAGACTTAAAGCTAATACAAGAAAATAACTTATTGACTACGCCAAAAATAACATCGGGATCAACATACGAAGCAAATATAGTAATATCCCCATGAATTCTCAAGTGGAGCGTTGGCACAGGTTAGCAAAGCAGAAATATTTACAAGACTAACCTATTATTAGACTAAACCTACACAACCGACAACAAAAATATAAATCGACCACGATGTGGTTATTACCTCAACCAAGGTCACCACTCATACACCAGCCTGTAGCGCCTAAAAAGCGGCCGTGCTGTGCTACCGACTCGTGAGCCCGTGACTTGGTTAAATTATTCTAAAAACACAACTATCAGTTAAACAAAAATAAGGACAAAAACCTTAATAGATTAACCTTAACTCAGTCTAGTGTACCACTCATACACCAGCCTGTAGCGCCTAAAAACTGGCTGTGTTGTGCTACAGACCCGTGAGCCCGTGACCCATCTAAGCTATGTAAAGATAAACAAAAAACAGGGACATGACATTATATGATTTGCAACACTCAATATTGTGACCCTTCACAACACTTTCCAAAAATGCCTCTTCTCACTCCAGAGAGCGTCCTCACACTAGACGGCTTTGGGCCTTAAATTCACACATCATTAATGGACATACACAAGACAATGGTAACACCTTAAAACTAACCTCCACCAACAATACACACTAAAGTAAACAGAAATCAAAAGTACCCTTAACCACTCTTAATCAAAGACGACACCAAAGAAAAACCTGCAAATCAAGACATTTAACATCTTAATCTTAATGACTTAATCCCAAATCAGTCACTGATGCGTGACAGTGCATCAGCGACAACATTACTTTTGCCTGGAATGTGTGAAAAGCTAAAATTCCATTCCTGGAGCAAGAGGCTCCAACGCATCAACCATTGATTTTTATTCTTAAACCTGTTCAAGAAAACCAACGGATTAGGATCCGTTAATATTTTAATCGGAGTCCCTGTAGAGGATAAATACACCTGAAAATGGTTTACAGCTAAAATTAATCCCAAAGTCTCTTTCTCTACGGTCGAATATTTCCGTTGTGTCGGGGATAACATTTTAGAAAAATAGGCAACAGGATGAGATACTCCATGAGCATCTTCCTGCAACAAAACTGCTCCAACCCCAACATCACTCGCATCAGTAGCAAGTGAAAAAGGGACGTCAAAATCAGGGGCTTTCAATATAAGAAAATTCATTAGGACCTGCTTTAATTTTTCAAAGGCATTTTGGGCATCATTAGTCCATACAAAAGTCACATTCTTACGTAATAAATTAGTCACGGGCTCAGCGATATCAGAAAAATTCTTAACAAATCTGCGATAATACCCTACTAACCCAAGGAATTTTCTGACATCCCTGCGACACTTTGGTATTTCAATATGCCTAATAGAGTCTACGTTTGCCTGTTTTGGAGCCACTTTCCCAAATCCTACTTCGTGGCCCAAATACACAACATTTGCTTTGGCAAACTCACTCTTTTTGAGGTTTATAACCAAACCAGCTTTCCTAAGTACCTGAAATAAGGCCTTAATACGTTCAAGATGGGTGTCCCAGTCATCACTATAAATTACAATATCATCGATATAAACCACGCACCCCTCTAAACCTTGAACCAAAGTATTCATCAACCTTTGAAAGGTTGCAGCAGCATTCTTCATGCCAAAAGGCATTACTTTACACTGATAGAGTCCTCGCTGCGTTACAAATGCTGACAAATCCCGTGCCCGTTTGGGCAGCGGAACTTGCCAATACCCCTTTAACAAATCAAATTTAGTTATATATTTCGAATTCCCTATCCTGTCAATACAGTCCTCTATCCTGGGTAAAGGATAACTATCAGGCTTTGTGACCTCGTTGACCTTGCGATAATTAAAACAAAGCCTGAATTGACCATCCTGCTTCTTTACCAAAACAACAGGTGAAGACCACGGACTGTTGCTGGGTTCAATCAGCCCGTGTCGTAACATGTAATCAACCTCTTTATCCACATCATCATTTTTAAATTGATTTAACCTGTAAGGAGATTGTTTTACCGGAGTTGCGTTACCCACATCTACATCATGTTCCAGGACAGTGGTCTGTCCGGGAACATCCGAAAATAAATCGTTATAACTAAAAACTAACTTTTTCAAAGATCCCTGTTCTGCTAAACTTAAATGTGAAACCATTTCTGAAAATTTTTCTAAAGAATGTTCATTATCATTAGGCCATTCGGCACCATCAAAACAATCATCATCAAAATTACTCACAACTGGAAAAGAAAAAGAATTAATACCATTACACTTTGTAGTATTACCAATTAATGTCACGGGAATAACTTTGTCACGATCTTTATAAGCTTTTAACATATTTATGTGACACAGCTGGTAGGGTCTCCTCCTTTCAGGAGTTTCAACTAAATAATTAACATCGCTTAATTTCTTTAAAATTTTCCACGGTCCTGAAAATGCAGCTTTTAAAGGGTTTCTGGAATGGGAAGCAATACCAACACACTATCACCTCCTTAGTATTTCTGTCAAAAAAGTATTTCATTTTCTTTTGGCTACACAATAAATTTTCATCAGCAAACTTCCAAGCCTTCGTTAATTTTTCACCCAAATTACTAACATAATGTAATAAATTTATATCAGGGGCGTCCCCCTCCCAAGATTCACGAACCACATCCAATGGACCACGCACACAATGACCAAAAATAAGGCTGAAAGGTGAAAATCCTAAAGATTGACTCGGCACTGACCGAAATGCAAATAATAAATAAGGTAGTTCCTTATCCCATTCGGAACCATTAACCAAACTATTTTTTTATCATAGATTTCATGGTTTGATGAAATCGTTCCAAAACACCTTGACTTTCAGGGTGGTACGGGGAAGAAGTCATATGTTTAATTTTCAACTCGGCCATCTTCTCCCTAAATAATTTACTCATAAAATTAGACCCACAATCGAACTGAATTACTTTGGGCATACCGAACCTGGTGAAAAATTCAATTAACACGTCAACAATTTTAACAGTTTTTACATTTCGCAGTGGTATTGCCTCAGGATATCGAGACATCCTATCCATAATTGTTAAAATATACTGATTGCCACTACGAGTTTTCGGCAGAGGACCAACAACGTCAATAATTACTTCCCTGAACGGTTCAGAAACAACAGGAATAGGATGTAATGGTGCCTTTGGAATTGGTTGATTAGGCTTCCCGACCTTTTGACATGCATCACAACTATTTACAAATTTTTTAACATCATTTTTCATCTTAGGCCAAAAATAACTTTCACACAATATACGAGTGGTTTTAAAAATACCAAAATGACCAGCCAAACCATTTTCATGAGCCAATGTCATTAACTCCTTTCGATAAATAAAAGGAACCATAATCTGCTTAACAATTTCATAACCTGTGTTAATGGCATCAAAAGGTCTACTCACTCTGTATGAAATATTATTAATTATCTTAAATCGAGGGACAGTCAAATCAGTAATTTCGCCAGACTCAATAGGCAGGTCTTTAAAATCTGCTTTTTGAGCTGTAATAAGTTCCTTATTAGTCCAATTAAGTTTATTATCCAACACACCACTATCTACAACTAAGCTATCACTACGATCTAAACTACTCAAATCAATATCAACTACCGACTCAACACTACTAGCCTTCGATCGAGTGACTGCAGATATCTCATTATTGGAATTTAACACAATTGAGAAAGTTTTATTTATTAGGGCAACATCATTCCCTAACACCAAATCCACGTCTTTAATAGGAAATTTATCAATAATAGCCAGTTTCAAATAACCTGAAAAAGACGGGCATGATAAATAAACACTCTCAACCGGGTAAGACCTGACCGTATCTGGAAAACCACTTAACAATACATATTCCTTATTTGTACATTCTAAATCAATCGGTAAAGATTCTCTGAGAATTAAAGACTGAGCAGCCCCAGTGTCACGCAAAATTTTAACTTTTCTTTGCTCAGTCGAATTCCCAGAGCGAACAAAACCATTAGACAAAAATTCCTGAAAAGGAGCCAGTGACATTGCCTAGTCATTGATTATTAGAATTCTCAGCCACTGACTCGTTCTCATTCCTATGAATGGCCATTACCGGACGTCTTTCGGTCCCTTGCGACTTTTTACAAGCAAAACACATGCTCTTGACGTGTCCCTTCTTATGACAGAAGAAACAAGTAAAATTTCTCAACTTCCCTGGGTTGTTTGTGGTCTGCTTGTAATAACTGTTAACAGGAGTAGCACGAGAACCATAATTATCATTAGGCCTGTTATACGTGTTCTGGTTACTATTCCCGTCAACTCTCACCCAACCAGACTTCTCATTTCTGGGTACCTCCCCTATCACATTTCTATGAGAGAGGAAATACTCATCACTTGCAATAGCTACCCCCTGCAAAGTTTCTAATTTTAACTCTTCGAGGTGTACCTTCACCTCATTAGGCACGGACCTTTTAAACTCCTCAACCAAAAACAATTCTTTTAATTTCTCAAAGTCCGTCACCTCCTTAGACTTTAACAAATCGCCAGCAAATTGTTCTTTAGCCCTGGCGAACTCTACAAAAGTCTGCCCTCTTTCCTTCCGTAAATTACGGAAGTGTTGTCGGTAAGCTTCCGGTACCAACTCGTAAGCCTTTAAAACTATGGCCTTCACTGAATCATAATCTGAGGACAGATCTTCGTCCAAGGAAACTTAAACTTTCTGGGCCTTACCTAGCAACTTACTCTGAATAAGAGTAGTCCAATACTCCCTTGGCCACTCCAACCTTGAGGCTATCCTCTCAAAAGAAACAAAAAACTCTGCCACATTGACTTCCTGAAAATTTTGGACTAACTTGAGAGCCTCAGATAGATTAATACAAGGCATTGCAGACACATTACGTTGGGAAGAAGAACCCCTATTACTCAATGCTTGCATAGCAAGTTCGTGCTCTCTCTCTCTCTCTCTCTCTCTCTCTCTCTCTCTCTCTCTCTCTCTCTCTCTCTCTCTCTCTCTCTTTTTCCTCAGCCTTCATCCTTTGGAGATCTATTTCCATTTTTTTCAAATGAATCTGCCTATCTAAAATTTCTACTGACACCATTTCCTCCCCCTGCCTAGTCTCTGGTTTACCTTCTGCCTTCATCGCTTTAACATTTTCATAAATATTTAGAAGCAACAAGCCCTTCCTAACAGACTCGGGATTTTCAATTTCAAAAAACTCTGCTACATACTCTAAATCAGGCTTATTCAAGTCTGCCCTGTAAAGGATTCAAGTTACCCCCCGTTTCAAATTACCCCCCGGTAACTTGAAACCGGTTTCAGATTACCGGGGGAGTAGTTTGAAACCGGTTTCAAGTTACCCCCTCTGTTTTCAAGTTACCCCCTCATCAGAATGATAAATAATTCATGTGACATCGCAAATATGTATCATGCATTTATTGTTGGCTTCGCAGAAGTAGGAAAAGTAGTTTAATCTGGTATTTAAGACTAAAAACTGTGTATTAGTGAATTATATGACACGTTAAAAGTCACAGACTGTAATTCAAGGTTCTGTGATAAAGGCGAGGTAAAATTTTATTTTGTTTCTGTTCGTGTGATTGTTGATATTTTCGTATTTAAGACCTAAAGTGTCATATAATTCCCTAATTCACAATATTTGAAGTTACAGACTTTCATTTAAGGTTTAGTGATCACGGCGAGGTGAAACTTTATTTTATTTCAGTGTGCGCGTGATTGTCGAGATTTTATTTTTTTTTTTAAATTTTTAATTAACTGGCCTTATCTTTCAATTAAACACAAACTATGACGCATCTAACTTGATACAAAAAAATTATTAAGTAAAAAAAGATAGATATTACCCGTAAAAATATTTGAAATCAAAACCATCATAATGAATCCTGTTTTAGCATTACATGGAAAAAAATATTTACTAAATTAAATATTAAGAAAAAAAATGGGAAAATGGTAATGAAATTGTTAAATTTGGAATTGACCAAACAATTAAACGTGTCACAGATGCAGCCAACTTATAAAAAACGACTTTGTTTCAGATTTGCGAGGTAAATTGGGTCAAGGGTATTAAGCATACTGATAACATTATAAAGGAAGACATGAAAATGGTCTGAATGAACTAATTTATTGAATCTTTTGTGATAGCACTAACTTCATCTGACGAAGTCACCATAACCACGTTTGCTAATATAACCTTTGTTGTAAAGAAATTAATTTTGTCGATTAATTAAATAAATTCTAAAACAATACAATCACCTACGTAAATATACCATATTAAACATAGTTAATTAAATCCTTTGTAAAGAATCCTGTCTTTTAATAATGAATCAGAATTGAGAAATTAATTCATTTGATATCAAAATTAAGATTATTTCTGTTAGTATGATAATCGTTTTATAACAATTTTGCTATTTGTTATATTTAAGAGTTTCAACTTGTCACCACGTGGTTGCAAACAAAAAGAACAAAGGAAACAATTTAGAGAGAGTATCAAATTAAAGGATTATATTCTTAGACCGTTCAAATCCGGGTGAATGACTTATTAGTTGACCCTTTTCTCCTATTCTTGGCTCGCCCATAGATTAAAGCGGCTAAGCCAGGTGTGCTTTGAAAATGACCCAAGAGAACTGGCAATGCCACTATTGGGCTCCGAGTTTGCTCTTAAAATGGTTTGACTATACCCATAGTTGCAATATAACAATAGAACTCCTTGTGTCCATATATCTCTTTGTTTATTCATTTATTCTGTCACTGATAATGCATAGTAACTTCGTAGTATTTGAATGCTATGCACGTAAAAAATAAAAGCTCAAATATAAATTACCAACATGCATGTCGTCGTGC
>NC_090766.1:35563961-35576461 GCF_036898095.1 Palaemon carinicauda | reverse complement strand
TCTCCGATATTTGCAAATTTCGTCCCAACATTATTTCCTTTATCTATAAATGGAAATTTGTTTAAACTACCGGTTTATTGAAGTTTCCATCGTAGGTGATATCGGCTCCGTATGAATAGTTGTAGTTATTGTCTCTATAGAATTAATTCAAGTTCCAAAACGGCTTTTATTTCTAACGGAAGCAGCAGTTATAATTGTCAACACAAATAATATAATTGTAACCAGAAAATATATCTATTGATTTGATCCTCTATTAGCTCCTTAAATCCCGTTTCATCTCGAGGCATTTCCATACCGAGCAATATATCTCTCCGGATGAGCGAGAGAGAGAGAGATCGAAGTTTAGAACGGCTCTCCTTGCGTGGTGATCAAGTACCAGAGGATGACACCATCCATCATCCGGAAGCCATCGCAGCATCCAGTAACAAAGCTGACATCCACTTCATCTACTATCCATCTTCCCGACATACGAACTCCCCCCCCCTAGAATATATACAAGGTGGGGATACCTTAACGGGGTGAAATGGTTTGTGTATCGCCATGATCAGCAATAAGGTCAGTGTTAATGTATGAATTGCAAACGTGGCCTCAAAGACAATAAGAAGAAGTACAGCTTGAGAGAACAGAGATGAGAATACAGAGGTGGATTATGAATATGTCACTACTTGAAAGATTTAAAAATGATGAAATAAGAATGGCAGGCGTATTAAGATTACAAAGAATGGCATGTGTAGTAAAGATTACAAAGAATGGCAGGCATAGTAAAGATTACAAAGAATGGCAGGCGTAGTAAAGATTACAAAGAATGGCGGGCGTAGTAAAGATTACAAAGGTAATAAAAGTGCCCCAATTTATGAATGGCAGATGCAAGGGACAGTTACATTGCCTTATCAAGCAGGACAATGCCCTAGAGACTGACCCTATATACATATGATCAGCACCTGAGCCCCCTCTCCACCCAAGCTAGGACAAAGGAGTGTCAGGCAATTGCTGCTGATGACTCAGCAGATAGACCTATAGGCTCCTCCAGCCCTCTATCTCAAGACTCACATGGATGGTGAGGTTTCAGCGCCCAAAGGAACTAAAGAGTTTGAGCTAGACTTGAACCCTTGTCTGGCGATCACGAGAGACGTTATCAGAAAGGCCACAACAACCCATTGAGGATGAATGGTGAGGAGGGAGTAAGGAGGGATTGGGAGACGGCCAATTAGATGGCCAGATAAGGTGAAGGATGATATGGAGAGAAGAGGTTTGGTGAGGATGCATCAGGCAACCGACCCCTTAATGTACAGATAACGGTGGGAAAGAAGCAGATGATCCGCAGACTTGTACTACTAAAGGACGCCA
The DNA here is from genome assembly GCF_036898095.1 of Palaemon carinicauda. NCBI lineage: Eukaryota > Metazoa > Arthropoda > Malacostraca > Decapoda > Palaemonidae > Palaemon > Palaemon carinicauda. The sequence goes on along the minus strand of NC_090766.1, from coordinate 35,575,114 downwards.
ATACTAGGTTGGTTTGTTGCAATCAAACAAAATGCTCCCACCATCACCAATCCGCAGTTGACCAGCGTAGTGATGAAAACTGGCCAAACCCCAGACATGAATAAGGAAATGTATAAGGCCTTTGTCCTGCATTGATCTAGAAACAGCTGCATTTGTTGTTGTTGTTATTGATTGTTGCAAACAACTCTAATGAATATGAATATTCGTATTACATACGTGGATACGTAATCGCCATACGCACATTCATTCATACACTTAATACTTCGAACATTTCTATACTAAACATACTTATACATATACAAGAAATACAAACATTGGCAAACTTGCTCATTGTGACATGCATAATCAAACAGTGTAATTGTTTACATCCTAAAAGGCTGACATGAGTCTTTTTATAGTTTATATATGACATATCTGTTTTTGACGTTGTTACCGTTTTTAGAATGATTTATTGTTAATTTGTTCTCATCATTTATTTATTTCCTCATTTCCTTTCCTCGCTGGGCTATTTTTCCCTATTGGAGCCCTTGGGCTTATAGCACCTTGCTTTTCACACTAGCTTGGCTAATAATAATAATAATAATAATAATAATAATGATAATAATAAATCGTTCACAATCAAATTAGACAAAATTGAAAACAAGAAAAATCAGAAAAAATCCAACCAGGGATGAAATCTCCACAAGACATCCTTAACCGAAGGCAGGAAAGCTAAGCCATCAATCATCTCACGTCAATCATTCGGTAATTGGAGTCTCTCTATAAGGTTAAAGAGTGATTAGTATAATCTCAAGGATTTCGGAGTTAACCATTTCTTCCTACATAACTATTGGAACCTAGATATATATCTACTGTAGGCTCCAGAGCTTTTAAAGATGCGGCTCTGAGACTATATAATAAGCTCCCACGAAACATTCGAATGATTGAAGACATTAAGGCTTTCAAGAGGAAACTGAAGACTTTCTTATTTCAACAGTCATACAACAGTGACGATTTAATAGTAAATGAACAATACGCTATATGAAACGCTAAATACTCTGAACGAACAAGGTAAAATGACAGTGGAGGTCCCGTAGAGAGCGGGGTTCCCCTGCTGTATGGGACCGGAAAAGCAGCCATCAAAGTAAGTAAGTAAATAAGTAATCAGATGTATATCACAAGATTACAAATCTTTAAGTCTCTTCTTTGACAGAAAGTATTTTATATTAATTATTCATTACTTCTGTCGTTTATTCATTTATTTCCTTTCCTCACTGGGCTATTTTTCCCTACTGGAGCCCTTAGTATTATAGCATACTGCTTTTCCAACTAGGGTTATACCTCAGCTAGTAATAATAGATTTTCCATCTGGGTTCGTACCTTAGCTAGTAGTAGTAGTAGTAGTAGTAGTAGTAGTATTAATAATAATAATAATGATAAAAATAATAATAATAATATAGATAAATCTGAAGAGGAAGGAAACAGTAATGTAAATATACGGGCTATATATATATATATATATATATATATATATATATATATATATATATATATATATAACGGATTTTGAGCGAAGCGAAAAATCTATTTTTGGGCGAGATGGCCATGTCGTCCTGATGGAAGTTCCTATAGGGTAGCTTCCTAGGGTATATTACAACTACGGCGATATTCCCAGAGAATTTACCTTAAGGTACCAGAATTCCAACTCCTGGAGCGAATATCCCTCATGAAAGGGATATCGCGACATATCAGAGGACGTATTCTTGACACGCCACATGGCAATCTGCACCCCAAACAGAGATTACGTATCGAGGGGTCAATTGGCAAGAAACGAAATCGGGAAAAAAAAAGGGGGAGCCGCTCCCAAGGCTCCCTATTCTCCAGTTTCGTAAGCGTGCCTGGCGCCAATCCTGGCGCCATCTGTATTCCTTGTAGCGTACACGAGGTGCTACAGATACTGTATGTAGGGAGGGGTCCTACAGCCCTTTCATAGAAAGGGAAGGGCGGCTCCATCAGGACGACATGGCCATCTCACCCAAAAATAGATTTTTCGCTTCGCTCAAAATCCGTTTTTTGGGCTCAAGCCCTGTCGTCCTGATGGAAGTATACCAGAGCATTACTGTATCTGTGGATTCTCAGAACGTGCCGTACTCCCCGGAGGTAATTTTTCCGCGGTCGACTAGACCTAGAGACCTAAGATGTTACCGTTATATATCTTTTCAACTAACTATAAACCATGTTAGAGCTTCCTGCCCCCTACAGGGAAGAGTCCTACTAGACTCTGGAAAAGTCTCAAAGAGTACATATACCTATGTATGAATACCAGGCAAGCTAATATAGTGGTCTCACCCTATATTAAGTAAAGCATAGTTTGTAAAGAACCACTGCGTCAATATGAAATATCGATCAGTTCTCCGCACAATACTTGTATTGGACAAAGGTTTATATCCGCATAGGAGGAAACTTGTAAAACCGCCACCGTCCCCTTATGGGACGGAGTCCTCCCGTTAAGGGAAAGCATAAACCAATGCAACATAGCTTGCATAAAGGAACAATTCTATTAGAATTATCCCAGATAAAGTACATAGAATGAATGCTCAATTATACCAATAAATTGACACAGGTGAAGGAGACGCAAGGTTCTCAAGAACAAGTTTATTGACAGACAATAAATAGACAGGTTAACAACAATTATATATATATATATATATATATATATATATATAAGAAGAGGAAAACCCAAAACTTTAAGCATAAGTATGATAGTAAACAGAACTTGTTTATCTGAAAGAAAAAACATTAATGCCACTTTTAAGATACCGAGGTATTAAAGTCATAAAAGTCTGTATTACAAATCAATCACATTAGCGTTAGAAACGCTCGGCACACATGTCTGCACTTATGCTAGGTTCACCTTTGGAAATGGAAAAGTCTACGTGGGCAACTCAGTGCCCTCACTTAGTTTGTAGTACAGTATGTAACTACACACTCACCCTGGAATTAATCGTCCCAATTAAAACCACTGTTCCTCGCAGAGTTAAACAGTAGGGTTAACGACGCGACCCACTGCTACCACAGATCTCTTTAGTTCCTCTACTTGCTTCGCATAGTGGCGAAAGAACACTCTGGAAGACTTCCAGCCAGTGTATGAACGAAGATGTTCAAAATCCATACAATTAAAGAAATTTAAGGATGAGGCAACTTTCCTCGGATCGTGACCTGCGGGTGTACTGTCAGGATCCGCTCTGCGAATAAAATATGTGATTTCTGCTCTGAGTTGATTCAGAGATAAATTTGAGCCTGATGTTTCTCCCCTGAATAGTTGACCACCCTTGAAGTCTGAAGTTCTATGAAGATAGACCTTTAGGCATTCTACTGGACATAGAGATGCATCTTCTTTCAGAGGGCATATTCTCCAGGGACCCTACCTGTTGGTGGGTAACTCATTCTTGGCGAGAGACGTATGATCCGGAAACAGGTTCAGTTCTCCCCCATCCAGGAACTGAACACGACCTGCCTCTCTCGAGAGGGCTACAATCTCACTAACCCTGGCCCTGGACGCGAGTGCAAATAGGAAAATAACTTTTTGTGTCAAATCCTTTAACGCACACTCCTCATTGCTCAACAGAGAAGCGAAATGAAGAACTTTGTCTAAAGACCATGAAATGGGCTTTGGAAGTGCTGAAGGTCTGAGCCTAGCGCAGGCTTTCGGAACTTTATTAAAGATCTCGTTGCCTAGGTCGACCTGGAAGGCATATAGAATGGGTCTTGTCAGAGCAGACTTACACGCTGAAATCGTGTTAGCTGCCAACCCTTGACCATGGAGGTGGATGAAGAAAGATAAGCAGAAGTCTGTCGAGATCTCCTGCGGATTCTTCGCCTTGACAAAGGCCACCCATTTTCTCCAAGATGACTCATATTGCCTTCTAGTAGATTTGCACTTATATTCCTCTAGGAAGTCTATGCTGGCTTTCGAAATCCCGAAACGCTTTCTCACCGCTAGGGAGAGAAAATCATGAGCTGCAGGGTCCGGGTTTTCTGTAATGAAGCGCAGACAGTCGACTTCTGGACTCGCTGGGTCAGAAATGGATCTGGTAGCGGTAGAAACTTCAGCCGTAGTTCCAATGCCAGGGGGAACCACACGCTGTTCGGCCACTTGTGGGCCACTATTGCCGCTACCCCCTTGAAGGATCTCAGTTTGTTGAGGACCCTCAACAGAAGGTTGTGAGGAGGGAACAGATAAATCCTGGACCATCTGTTCCAGTCGAGGGACATCGCGTCCACTGCTTCCGCTAAGGGGTCCTCGTACGGGGACACGTACAGGGGCAACTTTTTGTTGTCTTTCGTCGCAAAGAGGTCTATCTGCAGTTCTGGGACTTGATTCAGAATGAAGGAGAATGATCCTGCGTCTAAGGACCATTCCGACTCTATCGGTGTGAACCTGGATAGAGCGTCCGCTGTCACATTGCGGACTCCTTGAAGGTGAACTGCCGACAGGTACCACTTCTTCTTTTCCGCCAATCGGAAGATGGCCAACATCACCTGGTTGAGAGGTGGTGACCTCGATCCTTGTTGATTCAAGCATCTCACAACTACCTCGCTGTCCATCACCAACCTTATGTGGATCGAGTGACGCGGGGAGACTTTCTTTAAGGTAAGGAGCACTGCCATAGCTTCTAGAAAGTTTATGTGAAAGGTCTTGAATAGCTTGGACCAAGTCCCCTGGACTTTTTTCCGATGAGAGTGACCTCCCCATCCCTCCTTCGAGGCGTCTGAGTGAATCGTCACCGACGGGGGAGGTGGCTGAAGAAGAACCGACTTCTTTAGATGTCTGGCTTGGGACCAAGGCCTGAGAAGAGTACGTAGCCGAAGCGGAACTGGTCTTCTCAGATCTCTTCGCGCGTTTGATGCATAACTTCTCCAAACTCCGGTTGCATCCTTTAGCTGTGCTCTTAGCACTGGGTCTGTCACCGAAGCAAACTGGAGAGAGCCCAGTACCCTCTCCTGTTCGCGTCTTGATATCCTTTCGGAATCTAGAAGTCTCTTGACAAAACCCGCTATCTCCATCCTTTTCTTCGCCGGGATGGAGAAACGGTGTGACATTAGGTCCCAGTGGATTCCCAGCCACTGGAACTTCTGAGATGGAGAAAGTCGAGACTTTTTTCTGTTGATCTTGAAGCCTAGGTACTCTAGGAACTGGATCACTTGACTGGAAGCTTGCAAGCATTCTGTCTCGGATGCTGCCCACACCAGCCAGTCGTCCAGGTAGGCTACTACCTGAATTCCCTTTAGGCGTAATTGTTTGAGAGCTACGCTCGCAAGCTTCGTGAAAATCCTTGGGGCTATATTTAGCCCGAATGGCATGGCTCTGAAGGCGTATAGTCTTCGTTGTAGCCTGAACCCTAGGTAGGGGGAGAGTCGACGGTTGATTGGAACGTGCCAATAGGCGTCTGACAAGTCTATAGAGACGGAATATACCCTCTTGGGCAGTAAGGTCCTTATGTGTTGCAGTGTTAGCATCTTGAATTTGCAATTCACTATGAACTTGTTGAGTGGCGACAAGTCCAGAATGACTCTGAGCTTTTCCGAGTCTTTCTTGGGAACACAAAACAGCCTCCCTTGGAATTTGATGGACTTCACCCTTCGGATCACTTTTTTCTCCAACAGTTCTTGAACGTACTCCTCGAGAACGGGGGTGGAGTGTTGGAAAAACCGAGGGCACGGGGGTGGAGTGCTGTACCAGCTCCAGCCAAGTCCATTCTTGAGTAGGCTGTGGGCCCAGGGATCGAAGGTCCACCGATCCCGAAAATTCTGAAGTCTCCCTCCTACCGGCATCATCTCACTTGGACTGCCGTCCTGAGGTCTTGCCTCCCTGACCGCGACCACCCCTGAATCCCCTTCCCCTTGAGGGGCGCCTAGACGAGCCTCTGGCTGCTCCTCTAGGCTTTGCTCGAAAGGAAGTAGACTGCCCTTCGAACGTTGGGGTGAATGCCGTGGACTGTGTCGACACAGCCTGGGGTACCCACTGGAATGTGGTCGGGGTTTGTACCACCATCTGGGGCACTGAAGGCAATGGCAATTGCAGTTGCTGTTGCTGTCTAAGAGGCTTGGCTGGCCGAGACGGTAGCCTATTCCTCATAGTCTTCCTCTTTGGTTGAGGACCCTCATCCGGGGAAGACTTTCTTTTGATAGCCAGGCCCCACTTCTGGAGAAGGTTTCTATTCTCCAAGGCGGCCTTATCAACAACTTCTTTGACCAATTCGGTAGGGAAAAGGTCTTTGCCCCAAATGTTGGAGGAGATTAGTTTCCTTGGCTCATGCCTCACCGTAGCCGAGGTGAACACGAACTCCCTACAAGCTCTACTCGCCTTGACGAAGCCATAAAGATCCTTCGTCACTGTGGCCAGATGAGTCTTGGCCACTACCATGAACATTTCATGGACCTTGGGGTCACTTGCCATCGTCTCAAGAGTAGTCTGAAGAGACATTAAGGCAGCCAGTCTTTCTTTTGTCTCGAGCTCTCTCCGCAAAAGAAAGTCAGACAGCTTAGAGAGGTCCTAGCCGAACTGACGTCCGGCAATATCAGCCTCCAACTTCCCAACTGAGAACGTAAGATGGACGTCCTTCCAGTCTTTGTGGTCCATAGGCAGGGCCAGCGACAAGGGTTTACACTCCTCCAGGGAGGGGCAAGGCTTGCCGGCCTCAACTGCTTTTAGTACAGCCGCAAACCCTTTCTGTAAAAAGGGGAAGGCTCTAGCAGGAGAGGACACAAAGGAAGGGAGCTTCTTACTCAATGCAGCTACCTTTGAGTTCGAGAAGCCCCTCTCTTTCATCGAGGATGAAAGCAAAGCTTGAGCCTTAGCATGGTCCATCACTATGACCTCCTTCGGCTCTGTCTCTTCCTTTGAAGCTGGTTCCTTCCTCAGCCGGACATAACAGTCCGGATATGACGCCTTGCTGGGCCAGAATTCCACCTCCTCTAGGGGAACTGAACCCAACTTATCCGAGATGACGATCTTTCCAGTCGTCATCGGCATGTGCTCAGCATACCTCCATGGGTTAGCATCTGAGCACAAGGGAAGGTCTTTCACATTGAGCCTTTTCTGGGGCCCATGTGATGCTGCAAGGCTCTGCATCCGCAGTTCCATTGCAGCCGCCTTCTCCTGATTCTCCTTCTGCATTTGTTGGATCATTCCAACAATGGAGGAGAGGGCCTGTCCCAGCTCTACTGGGAGAGCGGACGATGTTGAGGGAATAGGCTCCGGGATCTGAACCGGAGTAGCCGACACCTCGTCGGCCTCTTCCTCTACAACGTCTGGGGCTTGAACTTCATCCTGGGCTTCTGCCAGGAGGTCCTCCTCCAGACGCTCGTCCACGTCAGACATCCTGTCATCCAACTGGATGTCTTGCATAGCGACCGCGACTTCAGCATCCACCTGGATCTGAACTTGGTGGATCTCCTCTTGAGGCTGGGGAATCACTGCATCAGCTGATGCCCTAGGGAAAAGATACGCCCTCATCTTCTCACTTGGAAGATAAGGTCCAGAGGTGTTCTTCTGGAAGCCCCTTACCCAGGTACGAAGATTCTCCCTTGCTATATCCCTTGATTCCGCCATCCTAGGGGAATCAAAGGCCTCAGTAATCAGGTTAGTGCACACGGTACATACCTGAGGGTCCCAATACTGGAGATCACCCTTGGAGACAGCGCATGCTGCGTGCCTCCTACAAAACTCATGTCCGCAGAGGTTCTTACTGCGGACGTTGCAGAAAACACTTCCGCACTTCGGAGGGTCCTCCTGTAAAGAGAAGAAATTTCCATGAGTATCAAGTGAACTATGTATCACTGGATATGCATAGTTTAGCATAACAATTCAGAAAGGAAAGACACACACTTGTGTTTCCTTCACAACCAATTGTTGCAGCCTTCCAGATAATAAAATCGTATGGTTAATCTCTTCTAGAATAACCAATGAAAAGTTTCCAGAGGAAACAGGTGTAGCTCACACCTAAGCAATGATTTTAAAATCCTGGATAATAGACAAGAAAGAACTCACTTTCTTATCTGTAAGGCAACAGCAAAGGGCTGTGCAAGACAACACAACAGTGTTAGAACACACAGTGTTGTACCAAAACTATAGTTTTCCTCTTACAGTATATGTTATACTGAAGAATACTGGTACAGTATAGAAGGTTATGTGGCACACACCATAACTAGCTTTAAAGTATACTACTTAACAGCTATAAGGCGGCAGAATGCTGGTTCAAATGCATGTGCCGGCCGGCAGTAACTGCCGGCCGGCAACAGCCAATGTCGGCTGGCAATGACTGCCGGCCGGCAACTACACAAGGTAGTACCCAGCTGCCGGCCACACTCTTGGCGACCGGCAGACAAGGGCTAACATTAGCCGGCCGGCAAAGGTACACAACCGATGCCAGCCAGCAGCAAAAGAACCAGAGGACTACGACTGCCCGGCTGCCGGCCTCATAGGCCGGCAGCCGGGTCGGGTACAGCACTAGAAGAAAACAGAATGGATGCCGGGATAAGAGCGTACACTACCTCCAAGCCCGGCAATCCGAAAGAGTGCATATAAGGAAGGGGAAAATCTAATTCAGGCTTCCTGACCAATGCCGTATGGTTCTACAGGCAGGCATGGATGAGGGACCAAGGGAGGTCCGGGCAGCACTCAAAGCAGAAGACCCTTGCCGGCCGGCAGCTCTGCCGGCCGGCAAGGGACTGAGTCAATTCCACATCCTAACCTATCCTAGGTCCAGATGTAGAATGACGTACAGTACTGTAATGGCTAGGCCATTACGGAGATAGAGGGGGAAGGGACAAAAGAGGGTCCTACCAACATTGCTTTAGTGAAGGATCACCCGCAGCCAAGAAAACTCATCTTAGCCTAAGGGAGATCCAAGGAGAGAGGCCAGCAATACTTGCCAGCTCCCAGAGAACCAAAGCAAGGAAGGTGTTGCTACACCCAGGGAAAGAATCTTATCCTCCCCCGAGAACAGTAACAAGGACTAGTCTGCTAGATCACAAAAGAAGGAATCATCTCGTACAGAAACCTTCGGTAGTGACCTAAGGAGGCTAAGCCTCCTATGTCTGTGTCAGGCCAGCGAGGGAGACTCTACCCCAAGCCAGACAAACACAGACTCAGACTAAAAACTCTGTTGTTCTGTCCCTCTCTGAAACCAGACTTACTGGAACAGGAAGGTACAGTAACACCCCAGTATAGTTTTATCGAAAGTTAATTCAGATAAACCACTTAGGGATAAGCCCAAGGCTTAAACAGAGGGAAAGGGATTGCATACCTTCTCCGAAGAAAAGAAAGCAACCGGGGAGTATGATAAAGTATACTAAGGCTCCATAAGCAACTTACCCTAGGCACCAAGAGAATCGATTACCTAAATCACCGAAACTCACTCGTATACTATCTTGGAAATATTCAACATAATCTTAAATGTATAAAAAACAGCCTAAAGCTTCAATGAAATTTTAATACACTCGGAAAAACCAAAATCATGCATGAAGTACTAGGACCAAACGACTAGGCTACATGGCCTAGCGTAGGCCAGAATTGGCGAATACTTCGCCAAAATAATACTAAAGCACGAAAGGAAATCCTATGTAACGCTAAATAGCTAAAATTTATTAAAGCAAAAAAACCGGGAATGTCGCTCTGGCTAACTAAAACTCATACCTAGCGAGCGACAGCGTCCATGACGCCTCCGGTAGGCTACGGCTCTTGTAACAAAGATTAATCCTATTAATCACTTAAAAATTTACCAAGAGCATACATTTATACATAAAAGACATGGTACTCAACTTATCAGAGGCCGACGAAGTTGGAGAAGCCATGAAAAGCTGAATAAATCCAAGATTTGCGAAAAACACAGGAAAAAACACCGAGTTGTTAAGCTACGCAAAAAGGAATACAGATGGCGCCAGGATTGGCACCAGGCACGCTTACGAAACGAGAGAATAGGGAGCCTTGGGAGCGGCTCTACCTTTTTCTTTCCCGATTTCCTTTCTTGCCAATTGACCCCTCGATACGTAATCTCTGTTTGGGGTGCAGATTGCCATGTGGCGTGTCAAGAATACGTCCTCTGATATGTCGCGATATCCCTTTCATGAGGGATATTTGCTCCAGGAGTTAGAATTCTGGTACCTTAAGGTAAATTCTCTGGGAATATCGCCGTAGTTGTAATATACCCTAGGAAGCTACCCTATAGGAACTTCCATCAGGACGACATGGCTTGAGCCCATATATATATATATATATATATATATAATATATATATATATATATGTATATATGTATATTATATATTCTATATATATTTACTTTACACACACACACACACACACACACATATATATATATATATATATATATGTATATATATATACTATATATATACGTATATATATATATATATATATTATATAAAGCTACACGTTGCTCTTTATTATAAATGGTAGATGTATCCAGATCATAGAATGGGAAAATATGTCAATCTAAAATAACTACAAAAAAGCGAAACCTGATTATACAAGACAACAATAGAGTCAAAACGAAAACATCAAGTTTAAATCCCCTTACAACGTCTTAAAAAAACCTTCCAAGATATTTCATTAACTAACTGAATTATCATTGAAATATCCAAAAAGACTAAAAATGGAAGTTTTGTTCGGCTAAGCTTCTCGTTTACAGTGAAGAATAAAATGAATTAAATCGTATTAGTTAGCTAGACTTGAGAATTTACCTATCAAGCAGGACAATGCCTTAGAGACTGATCTTATATACATACATATATATATATATATATATGTGTGTGTGTGTGTGTGTTTGTATATATACATACATGCATATATATATATATATATATATATAATTAATGGCATTTTCGATTCTAGAAAGCTTGAGGTTTAGTAGAAAGACGAAGGAAAGCAGATACTTCAACATTTGGACAGTTTATTGCTGAGCTTTCGGGAACATTTCCCATCATCAGAGCTAAAATAGTGAATTTAAAACACAAATCAATAGACAATTACGTTAAGTCAATGGAATTCAGTTAAAAAGGCAAGAATTATAACAAATACATCGAAACATTTAAAACATTTAGAAAATGATGTGAATGAAATATACTAAACACTAATAAATTGAACCAAAT
>NC_090766.1:35557579-35563461 GCF_036898095.1 Palaemon carinicauda | reverse complement strand
GAATTCTTTTACTGTTCTTTTAAAGTTTTCTGTGTATTTGTTCTGATTTTGATATTGCTCATTTCTTATATTATTCATTTAATTTTTTAATTTCAATTTGATGTATTTGGTTCAATTTATTAGTGTTTAGTATATTTCATTCACATCATTTTTTAAATGTTTTAAATGTTTCGATGTATTTGTTATAATTCTTGTCTTTTTAACGGAATTCCATTGACTTAACGTAATTGTCTATTAATTTGTGTTTTAAATTCACTATTTTAGCTCTGATGATGGGAATGTTGTTCCCGAAAGCTCAGCAATAAACTGTCTAAATGTTGAAGTATCTGCTTTCCTTCGTCTTTCTACTAAACCTCAAGCTTTCTAGAATCGAAAATGCCATTAATTATATATATATATATATATATATATATATATATATATATATATATATATATATATATATATATATATATATATATATGTATGTATGTATGTATATATATATACACACATATATACGTATATATATATATATATATATATATATATATATATATATATATATATATATATATATATATATATATATATATAAAAGATCAGTCTCTAGGGCATTGTCCTGCTTGATAGGTAAATTCTCAAGTCTTTCTAACTAATACGATTTAATTCATTTTATTCTTCACGGTAAATGAGAAGCTTAGTCGAACAAAACTTCCATTTTTAGTCGTTTTGGATATTTCAATGATAATTCAATTAGTTAATGAAATATCTTGTAAGGTTTTTTCAAGACTTTGTAAAGGGATTTAAACTTGATGTTTTCGTTTTGACTCTATTGTTGTCTTGTATCATCAGGTTTCGCTTTTTTGTAGTTATTTTAGATTGACATATTTTACCATTCTATGGTCTGGATACATCTACCATTTATGATAAAGAGCAACGTGTGTAGCTATATCTATTTTTATATATATATATATATATATATATATATATATATATATGTGTGTGTGTGTGTGTGTGTGTGTGTAAAGTAAATATATATACAATATATATATATATATATATATATATATATATATATATATATATATATATATATATATATATATATATAATATACATATACATACATATATATATATATATATATATATATATATATATATATATATGTGTGTGTGTGTGTGTGTGTGTGTTAATACCTGTCTTTCAAGCCAGTATATTTACATTACTGTTTCCTTCCTCTTCAGATTTATCTATATTATTATTATTATTATTATTATTATTATTATTATTATTATTACTACTACTACTACTACTACTATTACTATTACTACTACTACTACTACTACTACTACTACTACTACTACTAGCTAAGGTACGAACCCAGATGGAAAAGCTATTATTACTAGCTGAGGTACAACCCTAGTTGGAAAAGCAGTATGCTATAATACTAAGGGCTCCAGTAGGGAAAAATAGCCCAGTGAGGAAAGGAAATAATTAAATAAATGACAGAAGTAATGAATAATTAATATAAAATACTTTCTGTCAAAGAAGAGACTTAAAGATTTGTAATCTTGCGATATACATCTGATTACTTACTTACTTTGATGGCTGCTTCTCTGGTCCCATACAGCAGGGGAACCCCGCTCTCTACAGGACCTCCACTGTCGTTATACCTTGTTCCTTCAAAGTATTTAGCGTTTCATATCGCGTATTGTTAATTTAATGTTAAATCGTCGCTGTTGTATGACTGTTGAAATAAGAAAGACTTCAGTTTCCTCTTGAAAGCCTTAATGTCTTCAATCATTCGAATGTTTCGTGGGAGCTTATTATATACTGTAGTCTCATAGCCGCATATTTAAAGGCTCTGGAGCCTACAGTAGATATATATCTAGGTTCCAATAGTTATGTAGGAAGAAATGGTTAACTCCAAAATCCTTGAGATTATACTAATCACTCTTTAACCTTATAGAGAGACTCCAATTACTGAATGATTGACGGGAGATGATTGATGGCTTAGCTTTCTTGCCTACGATTTAGGATGTCTTGTGGAGATTTCATCCCTGATTGGATTTTTCTGATTTTTTCTTGTTTTCAATTTTGTCTAATTTGATTGTGAACGTTTATTATTATTATTATTATTATTATTATTATTATTATTATCCAAGCTAGTTTGAAAAGCAAGATGCTATAAGCCCAAGGCCTCCAATAGGGAAAAATAGCCCAGTGAGGAAAGGAAATGAGGAAATAAATAAATGATGAGACCAAATTAACAAAAAATCATTCTATAAACAGTAACAACGTCAAAAACAGGTAGGTCATATATAAAGTATAAAAAGACTCATGTCAGCCTTTTAGGATGGAAACAATTACACTGTTTGATTATACATATCACAATGAGCAAGTTTGCCAATGTCTCTATCTCTGTTTCCCCAAGACGTGAAGTTGAACCCCCCTTAATACGACCTAAATCGGGTCATATTAAATGGTGTCAGGTGTTGTGGGGTAATTAACAGATTAACGTCTGTGCTAAGTGATTTTAGCCGACGTGAGATTTTTGAAAAAGTGGAAACAAAGATAGAGACACTCTATTTGATGGCTAACACTATTATGAGAGAGGGTAGGATCATGCACGAATGATAGTCGAATTGTTAATTTTCCACAGGTGCTATATTCTATTTAAGCTACAAGGGCGGCCCTTAATTATCATTACGTTACTTTACTAATAAAAAGTCCTCAGAGAAATGGTACTTGTTGGCACTCATTCTGGCACCCGTGACCCGGAAGAACTAGGTCTACACACTCAAGCCTCCCAACTCTAAGTGACAAAAAACTATGGGCAGTTCAAGCGCCCACTTTGGCCATCCTATGCCCTGATCGATGATTGGCCGTTTTGACCCGAAAGTCTTATGAGAACCAATAGAGAGAGATTTTAGTGACGCTAACTTTTAACGAACATTTTTGAGTGCCAAGCCAAGCCAAGCCACATTTTAACTGTCTTTCCTTTAACAAAGAAGACAGATCTCTTGACATTCACTTATTCCACACAGTAACAACCTGACTGTGCTTAGCTCATTGGGAAGGGAGTGCCTATTCAGCGTCAACCGAAGCTGACATGAATGCCGTAGGACATACACGCCTACCCCGTGACGTGCCGAAGCGGCGACAACGAACGAGTTCTACAGCCACTTACTACCTCCCATCCGCCGCAGTTTTGCTACTACCACTTCAGATTCGGGGCAACCGCGAAGAAATGTGCTAAGGATTGTCAGTGGCCAAAAAACGTGTAAGTAGGCCATCGCTTGTGGCGGTGGCCTCCTGTGTTTCTAATCTTTTCTTTTTAGAGGATGCAGGAACGGGCGTGCGATTTTTGGTAGACACGGGTGCTTGTCGTTCTCTTTTGCCAAGGAAACTCTTCAAGGCACGACGTAGTATGTCTACATCTGCCGACGTCCGCTTGGTAGCTGCCAACGGATCTGCGATACCCACCTACGGTTATGAGAACCTCACATTATCGTTCGGAAACGGTAAATTCAATTGGAAGTTTCTCGTTGCTGACGTCACAATGCCAATCCTCGGTGCGGATTTCCTCTCTCATTTCCACCCTCTGGTCGATGTCGCCCACCGACGATTGGTCAACGCAGACTCGTACTTGTCGACACCTCTTCAACCCGCCCCCTTTAACCTCGCTCTCCACATCAACGCACCCACCGATGCCTACGCCCTCCTCCTCACGTCGTACCCGGAAGTTTTCCGTCCAGAACTTCGCCAAACGCCCACGGTTCCTGTCAAGCACGGCATTTATCACCATATCAAGACGACGGGACCCCCCAGTCTTCGCAAAATTCAGACGTCTGGCACCGAAACGATTGGCAGCCGCCAAACAGACGTTCGCCGAAATGGAGGAAATGGGCCTTTGCCAAAAGGCCTCAAGCCCATGGTCGTCACCCTTACACATCATTCTGAAGAAAGACGACTCCCTCCGTCCGTGCGGGGATTACAGGCGCCTGAACATGCAAACAGAACCGGATCACTACCCCCTCCCAAACATTGCTGACGTGACCTCCTACCTGCACAAAGCGAAGGTTTTCTCTACGCTCGACCTCCTGAAGGGGTATTATCAGGTTCCTATGAACCCAGAAGACATCCCCAAGACCGCCATCACCACTCCGTTTGGTACATACACCTTCAATTACTCCTGTTTTGGCCTTCGTAATGCTGGGGCAACGTTTCAACGTCTCATGGATGGCATCTTAGGGGACCTCCCTTTCTGTGTATGTTATGTGGACGACATACTTGTGTTCTCCTCCTCAAAAGAGGAACACCTCCGTCACCTGCGCATCGTGCTCGATCGCCTGCAACAAAACGGCCTTGTAGTCCGGTACAACAAGCCTTAAAGATTGGGAGATTGTTACCCCCTTTTGAAGCTAAACAAAAATAGCTACGAAAATAATACGAAATATATTTAAAATTTATAATAACTTTAGAAGTTCTTTCCCCTTTTTAAGCAAAACAAAATTAGCTACAAAAATAGTATAAAATATATTGAAATTTTATAATTACTCTAGGAGGTCTTTCCTTTTTCGAAACAAAACAAAATTAGCTGCGAAAATAATATGAAATATATTTAGATTTTATAATTACTCTAGAAGGTCTTTCCTCTTTTTTAGCCAGGAAAATAATACGAAATATATTCAAATTTTATAATTATTTTTACTCTAGGAGGTCATTCCCTTTTTGAAGCAAAACAAAATTATCGACGAAAATAATACGAAATATATTTAGATTTTATAATTACTCTAGGAGGTCTTTCCCCTTTTGAAGCAAAACAAAAGTAGCTAAGAAAATAATACGAAATATATTTAAATTTTATAATTACTCTAGGTCTTTCCCCTTTTGTGGCAAAACAAAAGTAGCTAAGAAAATAGCATAAAATATATTTGAATTTTATAATTACTCTAGGAGGTCTTTCGCTTTTTTAAGCAAAACAAAATTAGCTACGAAAATAATACGAAATATATTTAAATTTTATAATTACTCTAGGAGGTCTTTCACTTTTTGAAGCAAAACAAAATCAGCTACGAAAATAATACGAAATATATTTAAATTTTCTAATTACTTTAGAAGTTCTTTCCCCTTTTGAAGGAAAACAAAATTGGCTACGAAAATAGTATGAAATATATTTATATTTTGTAATAACTTTAGTTCTTTCCCCCTTTTAAGCATCACAAAATTAGGTACTGAACTAATTCAAAATATATTCAAATATTATAATTAGTTTAGAAGTTCTTTCTCCTTTTTAAGCAAAACAAAATTAGGTACTGAAATAATACGAAATATGTGTAAATTTTTATAATTACTCTAGGAGTTCTTTCCCCTTTTTAAGCAAAACAAAATTAGGTACTGAAATAATACAAAATATATTCAAATATTATAATTTCTTTAGAAGTTCTTTCCCCTTTTTAAGTAAAACAAAATTAGTCACGAAAATAGTACAAAATATATTCAAATTTTATAATTACTTTAGGAGTTCTTTCTTCATTGTTTTACGTAAACTGTTAAAACTCAATTACTTAATCGAAAAATCTCCGTACAAATATACTGTTCTCAGCCGTATTTCAGTAAAATAAAGGCGACGGTAATTTTACCCTACTTTGTTATTATCTTCTTCGGGTTGGTGACCGTAATATCACTCCTTCGTGTCGATATCTCCGTTTTTAAAATGGTAAATGCTTGGCAATATTTATTCCGGGATTTTTACCGTTTTTTACGGCAAATTTTTAACAGTTCGTTATATCTGCCATGAATAAGTTTATTCATTTTCATTTTATTTAAGGAGCTTATGTATTGTTTTATTGTTTTAAGTGGGTGTATATTTTATCTGAGTGGACGTATATATT
>NC_090766.1:35527579-35550079 GCF_036898095.1 Palaemon carinicauda | reverse complement strand
TCCAGCTAAATGACAGGATGTCTGATGTGGACGGGTGTCAGGAGGAAGACCTCCTGGCAGAAGCCCAGGATGAAGTTCAAGCCCCTCTACATCGGCCGGTCTCCCAGTAGAGCTGGGACAGGCCCTCTCTTCTATTGTTGGAATGATCCAACAAATGCAGAAGGAGAATCAGGAGAAGGCGGCTGCAATGGAACTGCGAATGCAGTGCCTTGCAGAATCACATGGGCCCCAGAAAAAGCTCAATGTGAAAGACCTTCCCTTGTGCTCAGATGCTAACCATGCATGGAGGTATGCTGAGCACATGCCGATGACGACTGGAAAGATCGTCATCTCGGATAAGCTGGGCTCAGTTCCCCTGGAGGGTGGAATTCTGGCCCAGCAAGGCATCATATCCGGACTGTTATGTCCGGCTGAGGAAGGAACCAGCTTCAAAGGAGGAGACAGAGCCGAAGGAGGTCATAGTGATGGACCATGCTAAAGCTCAAGCTCTACTTTCATCCTCGATGAAAGAGAGGGGCTTCTCTAACTCAAAGGTAGCTGCATTGAATAGGAAGCTCCCTTCCTTTGTGTCCTCGCCTACTAGAGCCTTCCCCCTTTTACAGAAAGAGTTTCTGACTGTACTAAAAGCAATCGAGGCCGGCAAGTCTTGCCCCTCCCTAGAGGAGTGTAAACCCTTGTCGCTGGCCCTGCCTATGGACCACAAAGACTGGAAGGACGTCCATCTTACGTTCTCAGTGGGGAAGTTGGAGGCTGATATTGCCGGACGTCAGTTCGGCAAGGACCTCCCTAAGCTGTCTGACTTTCTTTTGCGAAGTGAGTTCGATACAAAAGATAGACTGACTGCCTCAATGTCTCTTCAGACTACTCTCGAGACGATGGCAAGTGACCCCAAGGTCCATGAAATGTTCATGGTAGTGGCCAAGCCTCATCTGGCCACAGTGACGAAGGACCTTTATGGCTTCGTCAAGGCAAGGAGAGCTTGTAGGGGGTTCGTGTTTACCTCGGCTACGGTGAGGCACGAGCTAAAGAAACTAATCTCCTCCAACATTTGGGGAAAAGACCTTTTTCCCTACCGACTTGGTCAAAGAAGTTGTTGATAAAGCCGCCTTGGAGAATAGAACCTTCTCCAGAAGTGGGGCCTGGCTATCAAAAGAAAGTCTTCCCCGGATGAGGGTCCTCAACCAAAGAGGAAGACTATGAGGACTAGGCTACCGTCTCGGCCAGCCAAGCCTCTTAGACAGCAACAGCAACTGCAATTGCCATTGCCCCCAGTGCCCCAGATCGTGGCACAAACCCCGACCACCTTTCAATGGGTACCCCAGGCCGTGTCGACACAGTCCACGGCATTCACCCCAGCGTTCGAAGGGCAGTCTACTTCCTTTCAAGCAAAGCCTAGAGCAGCAGCCAGAGGCTCGTCTAGACGCCCCTCAAGGGGAAGGGGATTCAGGGGTGGTCGTGGTCAGGAAGGCAAGAACTCAGGACGGCAGTCCAAGTGAGGTGATACCGGTAGGAGGGAGACTTCTGAAATTTCGGGATCGGTGGACCTTCGATCCCTGGGCCCACAGCCTACTCAAGAATGGACTGGGCGGGAGCTGGTACAGCACTCCACCCCCGTACCTTCGGTTTTTCCAACACTCCACCCCCGTTATGGAGGAGTACGTTCAAGAACTGTTGGAGAAAAAGGGTGAAGCCCATCAATTTCTAAGGGAGGCTGTTTTGTGTTCCCAAGAAAGACTCGGAAAAGCTCAGAGTCATTCTGGACTTGTCGCCACTTAGCAAGTTCATAGTGAATTGCAAATTCAAAATACTAACACTGCAACACATAAGGACCTTACTGCCCAAGAGGGCATATTCCGTCTCTATAGACTTGTCAGACGCCTACTGGCACATTCCAATTAGCCATCGACTCTCCCCCTACCTAGGGTTCAGGCTACAACGAAGACTATACGCCTTCGGAGCCATGCCATTCGGGCTAAACATAGCCCCAAGGATTTTTACGAAGCTTGCGAGCGTAGCTCTCAAACAATTTCGCCTAAAGGGAATTCAGGTAGTAGCCTACCTGGACGACTGGTTGGTGTGGGCAGCATCCGAGACAGAATGCTTGCAAGCTTCCAGTCAAGTGATCCAGTTCCTAGAGTACCTAGGCTTCAAGATCAACAGAAAAAGTCTCGACTTTCTCCATCTCAAAAGTTCCAGTGGCTAAGATCCACTGGGACCTTTTGTCACACCGTTTCTCCACCCCGGCGAAGAAAAGGAAGGAGATAGCGGGTTCTGTCAAGAGACTTCAAGATTCCGAAAGGATATCAAGACACGAGCAGGAGAGAGTACTACGCTCTCTCCAGTTTGCTTCGGTGACAGACCCAGTGCTAAGAGCACAGCTAAAGGATGCAATCGGAGTTTGGAGAAGTTATGCATCAAACGCGTGAAGAGATCTGAGAAGACCAGCCGCTTCGGCTAAGTACTCTTCTCAGGCCTTGGTCCCAAGCCAGACATCTAAAGAAGTCAGGTTCTTCTTCAGCCACCTCCCCCGTCGGTGACGAATCACTCAGACGCCTCGAAGGAGGGATGGGGAGGTCACTCTCATCGGAAAAAAGTCCAGGGGACTTGGTCCAGGCTATTCAAGACCTTTCTCATAAAACTTTCTAGAAGCTAGGGCAGTGCTCCTTACCTTAAAGAAAGTCTCCCCGCGTCATTCGTTCCACATAAAGTGGTGATAGACAGCGAGGTAGTTGTGAGATACTTGAATCGACAAGGATCGAGGTCACCACCTCTCAACCAGGTGATGTTGGCCGTCTTCCGATTGGCGGAAAAGAAGAAGTGGTACCTGTCGGCAGTTCACCTTCAAGGAGTCCGCAATGTGACAGCGGACGCTCTATCCAGGTTCACACCGATAGAGTCGGAATGGTCCTTAGACGCAGGATCATTCTCCTTCATTCTGAATCAGTCCCAGAACTGCAGATAGACCTCTTTGCGACGAAAGACAACAAGAAGTTGCCCCTGCACGTGCCCCGTACGAGGACCCCTTAGCGGAAGCAGTGGACGCGATGTCCCTCGACTGGAACAGATGGTCCAAGATTTATCTGTTCCCTCCTCACAACCTTCTGTTGAGGGTCCTCAACAAACTGAGATCCTTCAAAAGGTAGCGGCAATAGTGGCCCACAAGTGGCCGAACAGCGTGTGGTTCCTCCTGGCATTGGAACTGTAGCTGAAGTTTGTACCACTACCAGATCCAGTTCTGACCCGGCGAGTCCAGAAGTCAACTGTCTGCGCTTCATTACAGAAAACCCGGACCCTGCAGTTCATGATTTTCTCTCCCTAGCGGTGAGAAAACGTTTCGGGATTTCGAAAGCCAGTATAGACTTCCTTGAGGAATATAAGTGCAAATCTACTAGAAGGCAATATGAGTCACTTGGAGAAAATGGGTGGCCTTTTGTCAAGGCGAAGATTCCGCAGGAGATCTTGACAGACTTCTGCTTATCTTTTTTCCCCACCTCCATGGTCAAGGGTTGGCAGCGAACACGATTTCAGCGTGTAAGTCTGCTTTGACAAGACCCATTCTATATGCCTTCCAGGTCGACCTAGGTAACGAGATCTTTAATAAAGTCCCGAAAGCCTGTGCTAGGCTCAGACCTTCAGCACCTCCAAAGCCCATTTCATGGTCTTTAGACAAGTTCTTCATTTCGCTTCTCTGTTGAGCAATGAAGAGTGTGCGTTAAAGGATTTGACACAAAAAGTTATTTTCCTATTTTGCACTCGCGTCCGGGGCCAGGGTTAGTGAGATTGTAGCCTCTCGAGAGAGGCAGGTCGTGTTCAGTTCCTGGATGGGGAAGAACTGAACCTGTTTCCGGATCCTACGTTTCTCGCCAAGAATGAGTTACCCACCAACAGGTGGGGTCCCTGGAGAATCTGCCCTCTGAAAGAAGATGCATCTCTATGTCCAGTAGAATGCCTAAAGGTCTATCTTCATAGAACTTCAGACTTCAAGGGTGGTCAACTATTCAGGGGAGAAACATCAGGCTCAAATTTATCTCTGAATCAACTCAGAGCGAAAATCACATATTTTATTCGCAGAGCGGATCCTGACAATACACCCGCAGGTCACGATCCGAGGAAAGTTGCCTCATTCTTAAATTTCTTTAATTGTATGGATTTTGAACATCTCCGTTCATACACTGGCTGGAAGTCTTCCAGAGTGTTCTTTCGCCACTATGCGAAGCAAGTAGAGGAACTAAAAGAGATCTGTGGTAGCAGTGGGTCGCGGTGTTAACCCTACTGTTTAACTCTGCAAGGAACAGTGGTCTTAATTGGGACGATTAATTCCAGGGTGAGTGTGTAGTTACATACTGTACTACAAACTAAGTGAGGGCACTGTGTTGCCCATCCAGACTGTTCCATTTCCGAAGGTGAACCTAGCATAAGTGCAGACATGTGTGCCGAGCGTTTCTAACGCTAATGTCATTGATTTGTAATACAGGCTTTTATGACTTTGATACCTCGGTATCTTGAAAGTGGCATCTAATGCTTTTTCTTTCAGACAAACAAGCTCTGTTTACTATCATACTTATGCTTAAAGTTTTAGGTTATCCTCTTCTTATATATATATATATATATATATATATATATATATATATATATATATATATATATATATAAAATTGTGGTTAACCTGTCTATTTATTGCCTGTCAATAATCTGGTTCTTGAGTACCTTGCGTCTCCTTCACCTGTGTCAATTTATTGGTATAATTGAGCATTCATTCTATGTACCTTATCTGGGATAATTCTAATAGAATTGTTCCTTTATGCAAGCTATGTTGCATTGGTTTTCCTCCTATGCGGATATAAAACCTTTGTCCAATACAAGTATTGTGCGGAAAACTAGTCGATATTTCATATTGACGCAGTGGTCCTTTACAAACTATGCTTTACTTAATATAGGGCGAGACCACTATATTAGCTTGCCTGGTATTCATACATAGATATATGTACTCTTCGAGACTTTTCCAGAGTCTAGTAGGACTCTTCCCTGTAGGGGGCAGGAAGCTCTAACATAGTTTATAGTTAGTTGAAAAGATGTATAACGGTAACATCTTAGGTCTCTAGGTCTAGTCGACCGGGAAAAAATTACCTCCGGGGAGTACGGCACGTTCTGAGAATCCACAGATACAGTAATGCTCTGGTACACTTCCATCAGGACGACATGGCTTGAGCCCAAAAAACGGATTTTGAGCGAAGCGAAAAATCTATTTTTGGGTGAGATGGCCATGTCGTCCTGATGGACCCGCCCTTGCCTTTCTAAGAAAGGGCTGTAGGACCCCTCCCTACATACAGTATCTGTAGCACCTCGTGTACGCTACAAGGAATACAGATGGCGCCAGGATTGGCGCCAGGCACGCATACGAATCGGGGGATAGGGAAGCCTTGGGAGCGGCTCCCCCTTTTTCTTTCCCGAATTCGTATCTCGTCAATCACCTCCTACGAGACGAAATCTCTGTCCAGGATGTAGATTGCCATGTGACGTGTCTAGAATACGTCCTCTGATATGTCGCGATATCCCTTTCACGAGGGATACTCGCTCCAGGAGTTAGAATTCTGGTACCTTAAGGTAAATTCTCTGGGAATATCGCCGTAGTTGTAATATACCCTAGGAAGCTACCCTATAGGAACTTCCATCAGGACGACATGGCCATCTCACTCAAAAATAGATTTTTCGCTTCGCTCAAAATCCGTTATATATACATATATACTGTATATATGGTCAGTCTCTAGGGCATTGTCCTGCTTGATAGGGCGATGTTACTGTCCCTTGCCTCTGCCATTTGTGATCGTCCTATAAACCTTTGAACTTTCCTATCAATTTTGACACTTTAATCTCCACTTTTAACATCCATGATAGAGGACACGTGCTGGCATAAGCCCTCCTTAATCTAGAATAAGAAAGGGGCAGTTTGTCTCGCAATCTGTGCTTATCCGATTTGCTATTTAATCCTTCATTTCACTGATCCTAATTTCCTGTTGGACCCACCTCTCTCTCTCTCTCTCTCTCTCTCTCTCTCTCTCTCTCTCTCTCTCTCTCTCTATATATATATATATATATATATATATATATATATATATATATATATATATATATATATATATATATATATTTATATATATTTTAAAATCTGCATACATTTTTCTATTGCAAACAATATTATTATTGCGATGTACCCAAATGTTTGACGCTAATGGGCGCAATAAATTGCTTAAAACAAAATCTCTCTCTCTCTCTCTCTCTCTCTCTCTCTCTCTCTCTCTCTCTCTCTCTCTCTCTCTCTCTCTCTCTCTCTCTCTCTCTCTCATTTTTTTTTCAATCTTGGTTAATAGCAATCTCTTCTTAATTAAATATTTTGTACTTTCACTTTCCAGCGTTCTGCATTTGACACTTTTACTTGAGAATATAAGTGAAGCTCTTAATAGATAAAATCTTCATTGATGTAGACACTATATAACAACTCCCTCACAATGCTACAACAGTTCAGTAGTTTAAGAGCTCCTTTTTTGTGGGTGTGACTAAGCAAGCCACTTCAAGGATCTAACAAGCCACTTCAGGGATTTATTTCCCTATGTCCAGTAGATCCTTGGAGGAAAAATAAAATCCTTATAGGGTGGATCATTGTCCTTATGATTCCAATTAATGTGTCATATAATCAGCTGTGGGGGCCGATGCGGTAACGTCCCTGACTGGTGAACGCCAGACTGGGGTTCGAGTCCCTCTCAGACTCTTTAGTTTTTATGGTCGTTTCAACCACACCATCACTGCGAGCTAAGGATGATGGGGTTTGGCGGAGCGTATGGGTCTATCTGCGGAGTCATCGGAGTCATTGCCTGGCCCTCCTTGGTCATTGCTTGGGTGGAGAGGGGTCTTGAGCATTGTCTAGCTACAATTCAAATCTTATTACGATTTTATTCCGATTTTTCGTATGGATTTATGGGTGATTTGTCTAGATACAATTCAAATTTGATTACGATTTTATTCCGAATTATCGTATGGATTTATGGGTGATATGTCTAGCTACAATTAAAATTGTATTACGATTTTATTCCGATTTATCGTATGGATTTATGGGTGATTTCTCTAGCTACAATTCAAATTTTATCACGATTTTATTCCGATTTATCGTAAGGATTTATGGGTGATTTGTCTAGCTACAATTAAAATTGTATTACGGTTTTATTCCGATTTATTGTATGGATTTATGTGTGATTTCTCTAGCTACAATTCAAATAATTTTATTACGATTTTATTCCAATTCATCGTATGGATATATGGGTGATTTCTCCAGCTACAATTCAAATTTTATTACGATTTTATTCCGATTTATCGTATGGATTTATAAGTGATTTGTCTAGCTAAAATTCAAATTTTATTACGAATTTATTCCGATTTACGTAATGATTTAAGGGTGATTTGTCTAGCTACAATTAAAATTTTATTACGATTTTATTCCAATTTGGCGTATGGATTTATGGGTGATTTGTCTAGCTACAATTCAAATTTTATTACGATTTTATTCCGATTTTTCGTATGGATTTATAAGTGATTTGTCCAGCTACAATTAAGATTTTATTACGATTTTATTCCGATTTATCGTATGGATTTATGGGTGATTTTTCTAGCTACACTTAGAATTTTATTACGATTTTATTCCAATATATCGTATGGATTTATGGGTGATTTGTCTAGCTACAATTAAAATTTTATTACAATTTTATTCCGATTTATCGTATGGATTTATGGGTGATTTGGCTAGCTACAATTCAAGTTTCATTACGATTTTATTCCAATTTATTGTATGGATTTATGGGTGATTTCTCTAGCTACAATTCAAATTTGATTACGATTTTATTTCCATTTATCGTATTGATTTATGGGTGATTTCTCTAGCTATAATTCAAGTTTCATTACGATTTTATTCCAATTTGGCGTATGGATTTATGGGTGATTTCTCCAGCTACAATTCAAATTTGATTACGATTTTATTCCGATTTATCGTAAGAATTTATGGGTGATTTCTCTAGCTACAATTCAAATAATTTTATTATGATTTTATTCCTATTTATCGTATGGATTTATGGTTGATTTGTCTAGCTACAATTCAAATTTTATTACGATTTTATTCCGATTTATCGTATGGATTTATGGGTGATTTGTTTAGCTACAATTAAAATTTTATTACGATTTTATTCAGAATTATCGTATGGATTTATGGGTGATTTGTCTAGCTACAATTCAAATTTTATTACGATTTTATTCCGATTTATCGTATGGATTTATGGGTGATTTCTCTAGCTAAAATTCAAATTTGATTACGATTATATTCCAATTTCTCGTATGGATTTATGGGTGATTTGTCTAGCTACAATTCAAATTTTATTACGATTTTATTCCGATTTATCGTATGGATTTATGGGTGATTTCTCTAGCTAAAATTCAAATTTTATTACGATTTTATTCCGATTTATCTTATGTATTTATGGGTGATTTGTCTAGCTACAATTGAAATTTTATTACGAATTTATTGCAGTTTATCATATGGATTTATGGGTGATTTGTATAGCTACAATTCAAATTTTATTACGATTTTATTCCAATTTATCGTATGGATTTATGGGTGATTTGTCTAGCTACAATTCAAATTTTATTACGATTTTATAATTCCAATTTATTGTATGGATTTATAGGTGATTCGTCCAGCTAAAATCCAAATTTTATTACGATTTTATTCCGATTTATCGTATGAATTTATGAGTGATTTCTCTAGCTACAATTGAAATTTTATTACGAATTTATTCCAATTTATCATATGGAGTTATGGGTAATTTGTCCAGCTACAATTAAAATTTTATTACGATTTTATTCCGATTTATCGTATGGATTTATGGGGGATTTCTCTAGCTACAATTCAAATTTTTTTTACGATTTCATTCCGATTTATCGTATGGATTTATCGGTGATTTGTGTAGCTACAATTCAAATTGTATTACGATTTTATTCCGATTTATCATATGGATTTATGAGTGATTTTTCTAGCTACAATTCAAATTTCATTACGATTTTAATCGGAATTATCATATGGATTTATGGGTGATTTCTCTAGCTACAATTCAAATTTTATTGCGATTTTATTCCAATTTGGCGTATGGATTTATGGGTGATTTGTCCAGCTACAATCAAAATTTTATTACGATTTTATTCCGATTTATCGTATGGATATATGGGTGATTTCTCCAGCTACAATTCAAATTTTATTACGATTTTATTCCGATTTATCGTATGGGTTTATGTGTGATTTGTCTAGCTACAATTCAAATTTTATCACGATTTTGTTCCGATTTATCGTATGGATTTATGGGTGATTTGTCTAGTTACAATTCAAATTTTATCACAATTTTATTCCGATTTATCGTATGGATTTATAGGGGATTTCTGTAGCTACAATTCAAGTTTTATTACGACTTTATTCCGATTTATCGTATGGATTTATGGGTGATTTGTCTAGCTACAATTCAAATTTTATTACGATTTTATCCCAATTTCTCGTATGGATTTATGGGTGATTTCTGTAGCTACAATTCAAGTTTTATTACGACTTTATTCCGATTTATCGTATGGATTTATGGGTGATTTGTCTAGCTACAATTAAAATTTTATTACAATTTTATTACAATTTATCGTATGGATTTACGGGTGATTTGTCTAGCTATAATTAGAATTTTATTACGATTTTATTCCGATTTATCTATGGATTTATGGGTGATTTGTCTAGTTACAATTAAAATTTTATTATGATTTTATTCTAATTTGGCGTATGAATTTAAAGGTGATTTGTCAAGCTACAATTGAAATTTTATTACGATTTTATTCCAGTTTATCGTATGGATTTATGGGTGATTTGTCTAGCTACAGTTCAAATTGTATTACGATTTTATTCCAATTTATCGTATGGATTTATGGGTGATTTGTCTAGCTACAATTAAAATTTTATTACGATTTTATTCCGATTTATCGTATGGATTTATGGGTGATTTGTCTAGCTACAATTCAAATTTTATTACGATTTTATTCCGATTTATCATGGATTTATGGGTGATTTCTCTAGCTACAATTCAAATTCTATTACGATTTTAGTCCAATTTGGCACATGGATTTATGGGTGACTTGTCTAGCTACAAATCAAATTTCGTTACAATTTTATTCTAATTTAGCGTATGGATTTATAGGTAATTTTTTTGGCTAAAATTCAGGGCTGGATTTATATTTTTGAATAGGTGGGATTTAACATGTAAAAGATTTTAAACGGATTTATTGTCTACTAATTTATTGATCTGCCTGAGGAAGATTTTGTTTTTTTTAAGCGGATTTATTGTATGGATTTATGGGTGATTTGTTTGGCTTCTATTGCAGACTGGATTTATATTTTTAAATAGGTGGGATTTATCATATACAGTAAGAGCTTTTAAGTCGACTCTTTTTTGTGTCTTAAGGGATTTTAGAATGTTGAATTTCAGCTGCGGATTTATCTTCCAACGTGACTTACAGGGGGATTTATAATGTTGTGGATTTATATTCTCACTCATCAAAGGGGGTTTATAACATAAATGTTTTTAATCGGATGTAACGTAAAAAAATTTAGGAGTGGAGATAACCTGAAGAACATCTTTCATCTTCATAATTAAATCATTTTTTATATAGTGTCCTATTTAGCCTTCTCTCTCTCTCTCTCTCTCTCTCTCTCTCTCTCTCTCTCTCTCTCTCTCTCTCTCTCTCTCTCTCACTAAGATGCATCCCAGACCATTCAATACTGGAAGATGCAAAATACACCGGAAGATGCATTAGCAACTCTCTAGTAGATATACGAGGTGCCTCACACTAAGGGACCTGGGGGAACCCAAACATAGAATAAGGCAATAAGGCTCTCTCTCTCTCTCTCTCTCTCTCTCTCTCTCTCTCTCTCTCTCTCTCTCTCTCTCACACACACAATCTAATAAAATAAATTCTGACAAAAATATTTGATGACATTTTATCATATTCAGCTCAAAGGACACATGAATAAAAAATAATTATATTTAGCTAAACATGTTCTCACTCTGTTAATTCATCCAAGCAAAACTTCGGAATTCACTCTACGCCCCTGTATTCCCTAACAGTTATTCTTCAAGTGTTTAGGTACAAATGTTCATTTTTGAGACCTGGGTTAGCTCAGAGCATCAAAATACCTTCGTAAATAATCTTCCCCTATATTTCTAGTCATACTAAGCTGCATTGCCTCACGTATGACTACTCGGTCTCTCCCCTTTCCTCGGGTATGAGAGAGAGAGAGAGAGAGAGAGAGAGAGAGAGAGAGAGAGAGAGAGAGAGAGAGTATGCATACCTCGGTGAGAGGAGGTACCACCACACACTCCCACAAATTGCGGAAACTGCCTGGTTAAAATGTACTTGAGAAAGGGCCAGAAGATGTGCGTGCGTGTGTGTGTAACAAAATATTTAGCAGTCATTTTTGTCGGTAAGTGTACACTAGTGCCATAAATAACAAAGAACTGATAATATCTTCGTTTGGCAGATAAACGAGTAAACTAGATATCAAATTATTATTATTATTATTATTATTATTATTATTATTATTGTTATTATTATTATCATTATTATTATTAATTATTAACATTTTCATTATTACCTGCTAAGCTACAACCCTAGTTGGAGAAGCAGTGAGGAAAGGAAATAAATAAATAAACTATAAAAGAAGTTTAAGAACAATAAAAATGAAATAAATCCATTATATATAAACTATAAAACTTAAAAATAACAAGAATAAGAGAAATAAGATAGAATAAAGGACTAAAGTGTGTCCTCAAGCAAGAGAACTCTACCTTACGAAAGTGGTAGACCATGGTACAGAGGCTATGGCATTACCGAAATGTATCATTATCATTAATTGCTAAGCTACAACCCTAATTGGAAAAGCAGGGTGCTATAACCCCAGGGGCCCCAACAGGGAAAAAGAGTCCAGTGAGGAAGGGAAACAAGGCAAAAGAAAATATTTTAAGAGCAGTAACATCAAAATAAATATTTCCTATATAAACTATAAACACTTTAACAAAACAAGAGGAAGAGAAATTAGATAGAATAGTGTGCCCGAGTGTACCCTCAAGTAAGAGAACTCTAACCCAAGACACTGGAAGACCATGGTACAGAGGCTATGGCACAACCAAGACTACAGAACAATGGTTTGATTTTGGAGTGTCCTCCTCTTAGAAGAGCTTCTTACCATAGCTAAAGAGTCTCTTCTACCATTACCAAGAGGAAAGTAGCCACTGACCAATTACAGTGCAGTAGTTAACCCCTTGAGGGAAGAAGAATTATTTGGTAATCTCAGTGTTGTCAGGTGTATGAGGACAGGGGAGAATCTGTAAAGAATAGGCTAGACTATTCCGTGTATGCGCAGGCAAGGGGAAAGTCAACCGTAACCAGAGAGAAGGATTCAATGTAGTACTGTCTGGCCAGTCAAAGGACCCTATAACTCTCCAGCGGTAGTATCTCAAAGGGTGGCCGGTGCCCTGGCCAACCTACTACCTGCAATGGTACAGAGGCTATGGCACTACGCAAGACTAGAGAACAATGGTTTGATTTTGGAGCACCCTTCTCCTAGAAGAGTTACGTATTGGAACTGTCTCTTCTACCCTTACCAAGACGAAAGTAGCCACTGAAGAAGTACATTGCAGGAGTTAATCCCTTGAGTGAAGAAGAACTGTTTGGTAATCTCAGCGTTGTTAGGTGTATGAGGACAGAGGAGAATCTGTAAAGAATAGACCAGACTATTCGGTGTATGTGAAGGCAAAAGAAAAGTGGGCCGTAACCAGAGAGAGGAATCCAATGTAGTGTCTGGCCAGTCAAAGGAACCATTAACTTTCTAGTAGTAGTATCTCAACGGTCGGCTGGTGCCCTGGCCAACCTACTACCAGTAGGAAAGCTGAACAAAGTGGAATCAGAGTTAGTTCAATTATCTGTACTATCTAAACCTATTGACTTATTAACTATAGGCCAGATTTAACCTCGAAAACTGAAGTCAAACTATCATTTGAAACAAGGAAAATCTTGTTATTACATTACATCATAATCGTACAATTAATAAAAAGTTATTAGTTATTAGAAAGAATTATAAGTATGGATAAAGAGAGATAAGGAGCTGATAACTTTACATTAGCAATCACTACAATTATCAAAGGCGTTAAGGAACCTCATAATATAAAGTGGTTGTCATGTTTAATGGAAAACTACGCCCGTTGAGATACTACCACTAGAGATTTATGGGGTCCTTTGACTGGCCAGACAGTACTACATTGGATCCTTCTCTTTGGTTACGATTCAATTTCTCAATGCCTACTCATACACCGAATAGTCTGGCATATTCTTTACAGATTCTCCTCTGCCCTCATACACCTGACAACACTGAGATTACCAGACAATTTTTCTTCACTCAAGGGGTTAACTACTGCACTGTAATTGGCCAGTGGCTACTTTCCTCTTGGTAATGGTAGAGGAGACTCTTTAGCTATGATAAGCAGCTCTTCTAGGAGAAGGACACTCCAAAATCAAACCATTGTTCTCAGGTCTTGGGTAGTGCCATAGCCTCTGTACCATGGTCTTGCACTGTCTTGGGTGAGAGTTCTCTTGCTTGAGGGTACACTCGGGCACAGTATTCTATCTAATTTCCCTTCCTCTTGTTTTGTTAAATTATTTAAAGTTTATATATAAAATATTTATTTTAATGTTGTTACCGTTCTTAGAATATTTTATTTTTCCTTGATCCCTTTCCTCACTGGGATATTTTCCCTGTTTGGGCCCCTGGGCTTATAGCATCCAGCTTTTTCAATTAGCGTTGTAGCTTAGCAATTAATAATAATAATAATAATAATAATAATAATAATAATAATGATATTAATAATAATAATAATAATAATAATAATAATAATAATAATAATAATAATAATAATGATAATAATAAAACTACTGGACCGATTGACTTGGCTTATTCAGACACAGTAGGAACCTTGAAATCTTGACCTCATAGGGTCAGTGTAAGGGTTATTATGTATAATGAAGAGTGAAAACTGTCCTTTATCACGAAATAAAAACTGTCCTTTATCACGAAATAAAAAATGGAAAATAATCATAGTATTTGTTAATGGTACATACATTTTCTAATCAAATAGTAATACATGGATTGAGGAAAACGTTCCTAGTGTTCCATAGAGCTGGGTACGTCCTAAGATACGTTCCAAGTGTTCCATAGAATTGAGCACGTCCTTAGATATGTTCCAAGTGTTCCATAGAACTGGGCACGTCCTAAGATACGTTCCAAGTGTTCCATAGAACTGGGTACGTCCTAAAATACGTTCCAAGTGTTGCATAAAACTGGGTACGTCCTAAAATACGTTCCAAGTGTTCCATAGAACTGGTTACGTCTTAAGATACGTTCCAAGTGTTCCATGTGTTCCATAGAACTGGGTACGTCCTAAGATACGATCCAAGTGTTCCATGTGTTCCATAGAACTGGGTACGTCCTAAGATACGTTCCAAGTGTTCCATAGAACTGGGTACGTCCTAAAATACGTTCCAAGTGTTCCATAGAACTGGTTACGTCCTAAGATACGTTCCAAGTGTTCCATAGAACTGGGTACGTCCTATGAAACGTTTAAAATGTCCCATAGAACTGGGTACGTCCTAAGATACGTTCCAAGTGTTCCATAAAACTGGGTACGTCCTAAGATACATTCCAAGTGTTCCATGTGTTCCATAGAACTGGGTACGTCCTAAGATACGTTCCAAGTGTTCCATGGAACTGGGTACGTCCTAAGATAGTTCCAAGTGTCCCATAGAACTGGGTACGTCCTAAAATACGTTCCAAGTGTTCCATAGAACTGGTTACATCCTAAGATACGTTCCAAGTGTTCCATGTGTTCCATAGAACTAGGTATGTCCTAAGATACGTTCCAAGTGTTCCATAGAACTGGGTACATCCTAAAATACGTTCCAAGTGTTCCATAGAACTGGGTACGTCTTAAGATATGTTCCAAGTGTTCCATAGAACTGATTACCTCCTAAGATGCGTTCCAAGTGTTCCATAGATCTGGGTACGTCCTGAGATACATTCCAAGTGTTCCATGTGTTACATAGAACTGGGTACGTCCTAAGATACGTTCCAAGTGTTCCATAGAACTGGGAACGTCATAAGATACGTTCCAAGTGTTCCATAGAACTGGGTACGTCCTAAGATACGTTCCAAGTGTTCCATGTGTTCCATAGAACTAGGTACGTCCTAAGATACGTTCCAAGTGTTCCATGTGTTCCATAGAACTAGGTACGTCCTAAGATACGTTCCAAGTGTTCCATGTGTTCCATAGAACTAGGTACGTCCTAAAATACGTTCCAAGTGTTCCATAGAACTGGGTACGTCTTAAGATACGTTCCAAGTGTTCCATAGAACTGGGTACGTCCTAAGATACGTTCCAAGTGTTCTATAGAACTGGGTACGTCCTAAGATACGTTCCAAGTGTTCCATAGAATTGGGTACGTCATCAAACTGGGTACATCCTATGATACGTTTCAAGTGTTCCTTAGAACTGGACACGTCCTAAGATACGTTCCAAGTGTTTCATAGAACTGGTTACGTCCTAAGATACGTTCCAAGTGTTCCATGTGTTCCATAGAACTAGGTACGTCCTAAGATACGTTCCAAGTGTTCCATAGAACTGGGTATCTCCTAAGATATGTTCTAAGTGTTCCATAAAACTGGGTACATCCTAAGATATGTTCCAAGTGTTCCATAGAACTGGGTACGTCCTATGATACGTTCCAAGTGTTCCATAGAACTGGGTACGTCCTAAAATATGTTCCAAGTGTCCCATAGAACTGGGTACGTCCTATGATACGTTTCAAGTGTTCCTTAGAACTGGACACGTCCTAAGATACGTTCCAAGTGTTCCATAGAACTGGTTACGTCCTAAGATACTTTCCAAGTGTTCCATGTGTTCCATAGAACTAGGTACGTCCTAAGATGCGTTCCAAGTGTTCCATAGAACTGGGTACGTCCTAAAATACGTTCCAAGTGTTCCATAGAACTGGGTACGTCCTATGATACGTTTCAAGTGTTCCTTAGAACTGGACACGTCCTAAGATACGTTCCAAGTGTTCCATAGAACTGGTTACGTCCTAAGATACGTTCCAAGTGTTCCATGTGTTCCATAGAACTAGGTATGTCCTAAGATGCGTTCCAAGTGTTCCATAGAACTGGGTACGTCCTAAAATACGTTCCAAGTGTTCCATAGAACTGGGTACGTCTTAAGATACGTTCCAAGTGTTCCATAGAACTGGGTACATCCTAAGATACATTCCAAGTGTTCCATAGAACTGGGTACGTCTTAAGATACGTTCCAAGTGTTCCATGTGTTACATAGAACTGGGTACGTCCTAAGATACGTTCCAAGTGTTCCATAGAACTGGGTACGTCCTATGATACGTTTCAAGTGTTCCTTAGAACTGGACACGTCCTAAGATACGTTCCAAGTGTTCCATAGAACTGGTTACGTCCTAAGATACGTTCCAAGTGTTCCATGTGTTCCATAGAACTAGGTACGTCCTAAGATGCGTTCCAAGTGTTCCATGGAACTGGGTACGTCCTAAAATACGTTCCAAGTGTTCCATAGAACTGGGTACGTCTTAAGATACGTTCCAAGTGTTCCATAGAACTGGGTACATCCTAAGATACGTTCCAAGTGTTCCATAGAACTGGGTACGTCTTAAGATACGTTCCAAGTGTTCCATGTGTTACATAGAACTGGGTACGTCCTAAGATACGTTCCAAGTGTTCCATAGAACTAGGTACGTCCTAAGATGCGTTCCATGTGTTCCATAGAACTAGGTACGTCCTAAAATACGTTCCAATTTTTCCATAGAACTGGGTACGTCCTATGATACGTTTCAAGTGTTCCTTAGAACTGGACACCTCCTAAGATACGTTCCAAGTGTTCCATAGAACTGGTTACGTCCTAAGATACTTTCCAAGTGTTCCATGTGTTCCATAGAACTAGGTACGTCCTAAGATGCGTTCCAAGTGTTCCATAGAACTGGGTACGTCCTAAAATACGTTCCAAGTGTTCCATAGAACTGGGTACGTCTTAAGATACGTTCCAAGTGTTCCATAGAACTGGGTACATCCTAAGATACGTTCCAAGTGTTCCATAGAACTGGGTACGTCTTAAGATACGTTCCAAGTGTTCCATGTGTTACATAGAACTGGGTACGTCCTAAGATACGTTCCAAGTGTTCCATAGAACTGGGTACGTCCTAAAATACGTTCCAAGTGTTCCATAGAACTGGGTACGTCTTAAGATACGTTTCAAGTGTTCCATGTGTTACATAGAACTGGGTACGTCCTAAGATACGTTCCAAGTGTTCCATGGAACTGGGTACGTCCTAAGATACGTTTCAAGTGTTCCATAGAACTGGGTACGTCCTAAGATACGTTTCAAGTGTTCCATAGAACTGGGTACGTCCTAAGATACGTTCCAAGTGTTCCATAGAACTGGGTACGTCCTAAGATACGTTCCAAGTGTTCCATAGAACTGGGTACGTCTTAAGATACGTTCCAAGTGTTCCATGTGTTACATAGAACTGGGCACGTCATAAGATACGTTCCAAGTGTTCCATAGAACTGGGTACGTCCTAAAATACGTTCCAAGTATTCCATAGAACTGGGTACGTCTTAAGATACGTTCCAAGTGTTCCATGTGTTACATAGAACTGGGTACGTCCTAAGATACGTTCCAAGTGTTCCATGGAACTGGGTACGTCCTAAGATACGTTTCAAGTGTTCCATAGAACTGGGTACGTCCTAAGATACGTTTCAAGTGTTCCATAGAACTGGGTACGTCCTAAGATACGTTCCAAGTGTTCCATAGAACTGGGTACGTCCTAAGATACGTTCCAAGTGTTCCATAGAACTGGGTACGTCCTAAGATACGTTACAAGTGTTCTATAGAACTGGGTACGTGCTAAGATACTTTTTTTTTTTTTTTTTTTTTTTTTTTTTTTTTTTTTTTTTTTTTTTTTTAAAGGTGGCTCATGAACGGCCAAGGCAAGGGACATGATAATACCCTAGAGACTAACCATATACATATATAGAAGCAGGCCCAAGCAGCCTTTACATCAACCTAGGACAAGAGAGGATCAAGCAATGGGCTGCTGATGATTCAACATGTAGACCTATAAGCTCCCCAAACCATCCATCCCTTGCTCACAAGGATGGTAAAGTTGCAGTCTTGTAGACACTAATAGAAACTATCGAGTTTGAGCGGATCTATCTCCAACTCACGTCCAACACGATGCCAGACAGGGACGTTTCCCATAATCGCCGTGCTATTTAAAAATTTAAAGGCCGCTCATGAATGGCAGAGGAAAGGGACAGTAACATTGCTCTACCAAGCAGGGCAATGCCCCAGAGACTGACCATATAAACGTATGATCAGCGCCAAAGCCCAATCTCCACCCAAGCTAGGACCATGGAGGGCCAAGTAATGGCTGCTGATAACTAAGCAGATAGACCTATAGGCTCCCCCAAACCCCCATCCTTAGCTCACAAGGATGGTGAAGTTGCAGCGACCAAAGAAGCTAACGAGTTTGAGCGGGACTCGAAACCCCAGTCTGGCGTTCACCAGTCAAGGAGGACATCGGCCACCACCCTGCACTTAAAGGTCGCTCATGAGTGGCAGAGGCAATGCCCAAAAGACTGAATATGTATACATATTATTAGCCCCCCAGCCCCCTCTCCATCCAAACTGGAACCAAGGAGGGCCAGGCAGTGGATGCTGATGACTTGGCAGGTACAGTGACAATGCCCAAGAGACTGACCATATACATATGATCAGTACCCAATGCCCCTCTCCACCCAAGCTAGGACCAGGAATGGGGAGGTTGTAAGACACTAAAAGCAACTTTCGAGCTACAGCGGGTCTCGAACTCCTGTTCAACAGAATGCCATATCTCTACAGTAGTGTTGTTTCAACGAACTTCTCAGTGTTGTACATCTCTGCATTTATCGGCGGACATACATAGATACTTCGACACGCGATTCCGCATCTTTTGGTCATTATTTTCAGATCGAATAAAACTTCAGGACAATTTACGATTTTCCATAAAAAGCTCTCGTGGAATTTATCGATATCTGACATTCAATCGTCTTGATTAGTGTTTATGATCAATCAACTGAAACTATTCCATCTATACCAAGAATTCCGCTGATCTTCAGCATCCTAATTGACATACTATAAGAGTTAGGTGAATTTGGGCACGGGCTCTTGGTCTTAACTGGCTAATACAAGCCCTATTGCGACATGAATTTGGGCACGGGCTCTTGGTCTTAACTGGCTAATACAAGCCCTGTTGCGACATGAATTTGGGCACGGGCTCTTGGTCTTAACTGGCCAATACAAGCCATATTGCGACATGAATTTGGGCACGGGCTCTTGGTTTTAACCGGCCCATAAAAGCCATATTGCGACATGATTATGGGCACGGTCTCTTGGTCTTAACTAGCCAATACAAGCCATATTGCGACAGTGAGGCATTTGTTGACCGAATGCCCCACTTATAGCACAGAAAGAAATATATATCTGTTTGAGGCTCGAGGTGAGGAAGGCAGGTTCATCCTTGCCAAGATTCTTGGACATGATGTGTCTTACCATGCTAGCGGTATTTTAGCTATATTTCAGAAGCAAGTCTTCTGAAAGATATTTAACTTTTATAAGGACATCTTTGCTTTTATGGTTTTAATTGAATGACCTTAGATGTCAGGATGCCAGAAAACCTCAAATCAATCAATCTTGGAATAAAGAATAAATATAGTAGTAGAGATTGATATCATAAATAGTGATAAGGAGAAATGACACTGGGTAATAATGAAGGAGAATTCTTACATGTTGACAGGGAAAATAACGAGGAAAGGGTCATAATTTAAGCAATAAATAAGAGAAGAAAGGAAAATAGACTAATGAAGTTTAATGAAGTTATATGGCATAGGAGTATGCTAAAAGGGATATTATTATTATTATTATTATTATTATTATTATTATTATTATTATTATTATTATTATTATTAGTTAAGCTAGAACCATAGTTGGGAAAGAAGGATGCACAAAGTCCAAGGGCTCCAACAGGGAAAAATAGCCCAGTGAGTAAAGGAAATGAAGACATAAATAAACTGCAACAGAAGTCATGAACAATTAGAATAAAATATTCTAAGAACAGTAACATTAAAATATATAATTTCATGAATAAACTATAAAAAAGACTTATGTAAGCCTGTTCTACATAAAAAAAAATTAGGTAAGCAAACAGAAACAAAGACACACACAAACTGCTTTTGTAATCCAGGTGTCCTTGCCGAAGTCATGTGCCACTTCTAATCACTCGAAAATTGAGTGGGACATCAATCAAAGTTACGTGACACATTTTACAACACTTGTTAACAACTATTCGTTTGATTAGAAAACCCAACCCACACGTTACACCTACGTCGTGAAATACTGGCAGAAAAAGGGGCAACCGACACTCGTCTGAGGAGTGACACCCTGATAGTCCACGGCGATAGTCGTCAGTACAGCAGAGGAGTCCAAGTCCACCACATCTGTAGTGCAAGCCATGCTGTCTCTCAGGCCCACACATAACAGGGGGCTGTTACTGTCTCTGGCAGTATTGGCTGTCCTAGCGTGTGCTGTTTTGGCTGATTCCCCAGAGCAGAAAGAAAAGGTAAGATTAGGGAGGGGGAATTATTGCAAAGCTATCTTCAAATCTGTTTAACGCGTTTGCCAAATGCCTTATGTCTTTTTTTATGGTCCTCCAAGGTCCTTCATGTCTTTTTGAGGCTCCTCCAAGATCCTTCCTGAGGCTCCTCCAAGATCCTTCCTGTCTTTTTTATTCTCCTCCAACTTCTTGTCTTTTTGATGGCCCTCCAAGTTCTATCCTGTCTTTTCGATGTTCCTCCAAGTTCCTTCCTGACTTTTTGATGGTCTCCCAAGTTCCTTCCTGCCTTTTTTATGGTCCTCCAAGTTTCATCCTATTTTTTTGATGCTCCTCCAACTTCCAGTCTTTTTTATGTTCCTCCAAGTTCCTCCCTGTCTTTTATAATGTCCCCCAAGTTACATCCTGTATTTTTAATGGTCCCCCAAGTTCTTTATGTCTTTTTTATGCTCCTCCAACTCCCTGTCTTTTTTTATGCTCCTCCAAGTTCCTTCTGTCTTTTTGTCTACTCCTCCTAGTTCCTTCCTGTCTTTTTGATGGTCCTCCAACTTCCTTCCTGTCTTTTTGAGGGTCCTCCAAGTTCCTGTCTTTTTTATTGTCCTCCAAGTTCCTTTCAGTCTTTTTTATTGTACTCCAGGTTCCTTCCTATCATTTTGATAGTCCTATAAGTTCCATTCTTTCTTTTTGATGGTCCTCCAAATTCCTTCCTGTCTTTATGGTGGCCATCCAATTTCCTTCCTATCTTTTTTAATCTCCTCCACGTTCCTTCCTGCCTTTATGATGTTCCTCCAACTGCCTGTCTTTTTGGTGGTCCTCTAAGTTCCTTCCTGTCTTTTTGAAGGTCCTCTGCGTTCCTTCCTGTCTTTTTGATGGTCTTCCAAGTTCCGTTCTGTCTTTTTGATGGTCCTCCAAGTTCCACCCTGTCTTTTTGATGCTCCTCCAACTTTCTGTGTTTTTGATGGTCCTCCAAATTCCTTCCTGTTTTTTTATGGTCCCCCAAGTTCCTTCCTGTCTTTTTGATGGTCCTCCAATATAAACCAGGCATTGTACCAATAGATAAAATGAGTACTCTAACCTTATCATCTTCTCTTCATAAGTCTCCTGCTTCAGATAACATTGAATGCACAAAACTAGATGCATTCGTCATAACAATCACTGTCAAGCAAAATTTATCTATGCCACAAATGCTAAGGACATGACTCTTTATTTCGATAAGAATTTATTTTGTTCTTTCCGCTTCGAAAACACCGTTGAAAGATCTGAGCGTTTTCTTGTCCGCCAATGTTTTTATATTGAACAGGCTGACATAAGTCCTTTTATAGTTTACATATGAAATATCTGGTTTAATGTTGGCCATGTTTTAAAAATATTTTATTCAAATTGTTCATTACTTCTTATATCTTTTATTCATTTCCTTATTTCCTTTCCTCACTGGAGTATTTTTTCCCTTTTGGAGCCCTTAGCCTTATAGCTTCTTGCTTTTCCAACTAGGGTCGTAGCTTAGCTAATAATAATAATAATAATAATAATAATAATAATAATAATAATAATAATAATAATAATAATAATAATAATAATAATAATAATAATAATAATAATGTAAGCAGCTCTTTTAGGAGAAGGATACTACAAAATCAAAACACTGTTCTCTTTCCTTAGGTA
>NC_090766.1:35467579-35522579 GCF_036898095.1 Palaemon carinicauda | reverse complement strand
GTGATAGATATGATTTTTTTTTTCATTTATAGTTAACCCAAGCTTTAATAAGTTATTTTGATTCACCAGATTAAAGAGTAAATCAATTTCAACACTACCAGTTCTTTTAGCTCGTAAATAACTCACACTGTCAACAATTCCTTTCGCTGGTAAATAACTCACACTGTCAACAATTCCTTTCGCTGGTAAATAACTCACACTGTCAACAATTCCTTTCGCTGGTAAATAACTCACACTGTCAACAATTCCTTTCGCTGGTAAATAACTCACACTGTCAACAATTCCTTTCGCTGGTAAATAACTCACACTGTCAACAATTCCTTTCGCTGGTAAATAACTCACACTGTCAACAATTCCTTTCGCTGGTAAATAACAGCTGTTAACACCTGTTGTTCGTTCTGACCATCAATAAATATTTAACAAATGGCGGGAGACTGGAAATTATGGTGGGACATATTTCAAGATCTTATCATATGCTATGTTTAAAGGGGTTTCCTTTTTTGAAAAAAAAAAAATCTTTTAAGAAATAAGAGAGATTGAGGTAAACTATTTCATTATAAAATAAACAAATGAATGAATGATACTTCCTGTATATGTTTAAGGCCAGGTGTCTGTCGTTATATTACGTGTGGAGAATTTCATTTCTATATATATATATATATATATATATATATATATATTTTCATTCTATCCATGTATTTAAACTAAAATGGTTCTCTTAATCTATTATGCCTGAAAGAATTGAATATCATCAAAAGGAAATGATAACCTGAAAATGATTAGATAAAAATGAGAAGAAGGGAAATAAATCAAAGGGATATGATTAAAAGTCAATGTTAAGAGAGGGTGTTAATGTACATACATACAACATAAGGATTTTTACTTTGTGTGAAAGAGATTGTGTTAGTTATTGTCACAGATTTTACCGTTAAAACTTCATAAACGTTTGTGATGCTGTATGGTTACTTTTGTTCACTTGTGGTAGTATAAATATTTATATGTTCATTGAAGAATAACTACTAATAGTGTATTTACAGTATTATACTGTATACAAAACCTTAAAATACAGCATTCAATTTGGTCAGTTCAGATTGACTAGTTTAAGCAGACATTATCACAATTTAAAACAATCATGACTTTTAAAAACATAATGCACTTCATTCAAACATTTTCTATTTTTATTTTCTTCAATTTCTGGTGTATTTCAACCACTGACTTTTTAACTCCATAGTATCATCGAGTGTTGTTAGATACGAACAAGTTATTTGTTGTTACTCATACCTAGCTGTGTAATGAATTGTCTTATCTTAAGGTAATATTGTGCCTCTGAAAAAAAAAATATGAGCTAAAATACAATGAGAGAAAGCCCATAAACAAATGAGTGTGGGGCAGCACAGTGGGTTACTTAGTGTGTTAGAGAATGCTTAAAAGTTTGCTTTTCACTAACTTCCAGAATGGCCTTCGAAATCGACCTGCCGAAAAAATCTGTTCTGACGCAGGAGGCCAGTGTGTTGATAGCAAGGATGGCAATTGCAGATATGTTTTGAAGCAAATTACTTGCCCGGACGGCCAAAGCTGCTGTAGAATAAGGACTCAGGGTAAGCATATATCTCTTTCTTTCTCTCCACAGTCATATATATATATATATATATATATATATATATATATATATATATATATATATATATATATATATATATATATATATATATATATATATATACATATATATATACATATATATATATATATATATATATATATATATATATATATATATTTATGCATATATATTTATACATATATATATATATATATATATATATATATATATATATATATATATATATATATATATGTATATTTATATATATCTCCTCCTCACTAGCACAGCGGTAATGCATCTGCTTGTATTCACGTGGCAGTAGATTGATCCTAGCCTTGGACCATGAGCTGTGGCTGTTTACTAGGCAGGTTACTGCCGTGGTTGGGATAGGATTGGGATTATACAACTGATGTTCTGGTGCGTGTATTTTCAGATGATACTGGAACTATAAACACATATGTTTAACCATATTATACATACGTATAATTTTTTGCAGTATTTACAATATCTAATTTACATACACTGGAAAATAATGGCTGACTTTTAATATTATATGCTATTGCCCTAAATACCGTTGGTGGCATTTCATAGATTAACTTAGACATGGTCTACCATGCCGTTTTAAACAACTGTTATTCAATTTGATGGGCCTCTTTTGCCATAGCCATCATTATCCTCCTAGACACACTATACCTTTAAACCTTAAAACGTTCATAAAATAATCAACTAATGCTTAAATATTTGCCAGGTGAAAACAGATCTCCAGGCCCTAATGGCCAAGCCGGAAAACCAAAGCCAGAAGAATCCGGGGCTGGGAAGCAACAGAAAACGGCCCAAGATGAGGTCCATGGATCCTCAAAAGACCGAAATCGACCCAATGGAAACGGCCGTGGTGAGAACGGAAAGCCAGCAGCCAGATCCGGAAGTAAAGGCAGGAAACAACAAGGGACCGTTGGCAATAAAGGTCAAGGAAGCAAGGATGGTGGAAACCAGGACATAAAGAGAGGGAACAATAGCAAAAAGGCGGGGAAGCCAAAAGACGGACCCGGGAGTAACAACAGGAAACAGCAAGGGACCGGTGGCAATAAAGGCCAAAGAAACAAGGCTAATGGAAAGCAGAGGGGCATCAAGAAGAATAATGCTAGAAATAAAAATGTGAGAAAGAATACAAAGGCCAATGCGGGGAAAAACAATGGTAAGCAGGTACGTAACCGACCAGGAAAACAGACAGGAAGAAACAGGAATCGTCAACAGCAAAAGAAAGAAAAGAAAAACAAAAATCTTAAAAAAATCAATAGAAAAAACCGTAAACAATCCGGTCAGAAGAACGAGAATAAAATGGGAACCCAAGAAGACAAAAACAATCCCTCAGAGAGACCGAGCAAAGGATGGAGGAAACAAAAAGGGGAAAGCCGAGATAGAAGTAAGCAAAAGGTGAAACAAGGAAAGCAGGCTAAAGGCAAGTGCGACCAGACGAATGCGTGTAAGAAGGCCGGAGGAAAGTGCAAGAAACCTAAGAATTGTGATAGGGGCGAATTGGATGCTGACTGCAACGATGGGCGCTGTGTTTGTTGCAAAAGCAAAGGATCCGGAGGTAAGAATCACTCTCCTTTGAAGTAGATTTTATTGAATATATAAACGGATATGAGCTCTTGGCGGGACAATCGTACACTGCGGCTTCAAACTGGGTCCTGCGAAGGAGGGACGTAGTCCTTTATAGGTTGCCTAAGCAACTCCGGACAAGGAACCGAGGGCTCTGAGGGATGCCCCTGTATATAGACAGCCTGGGTATAAGTTATGGGGAATTTGGATTCCATATCTTTTAAGTAAATTTGATATGATTTTGCCAACAAATTGCATAAAAGAAATTCCAATGATACTTTCACATATAACAAGATTCAATTCTCGACGTTACCTCGCCTGCAGTCAATGCTTCCTAATTCAAGCTGATGTCATGTTCAATATCTATAAAATGAGGAGCACTGTAAGCACTTATGAAATGTCCCTTCATTTGCCATACTTGGAATTAATTTCAATTATCCTCTTAGTTAAAGAATTATTTACATGCAAATATAAATTTATTAAATGGTCATTGTATGATAAGTTCAGTCGATATATTGAATTCGTTTAGCAAACAAAGGCTGTGGTTTTTTTCAATAGGATTGTCAACCTCAGTCATTCGTATCCAATCATTTTTCATAGTTAATAATTATTCAAAAACCATTCCTGCATATATTATTTACTTTGGGAGAAATTTATATATATGACGAGCCCATATACATTAAACTTTATATGACTTTATACGTCTGCGTCAGCTTATCATATTGTTTCTCTGTTAAGGCTTTTAGGTGCAAAAAGAAAATTCATCTATCTAAATACTTTTCTTAAGTAAGAAGAAATCATTTGGAGAATATAAATACACACTAGTGACGAATTATTGACTGATTCATAATACACAAATAAGCAATTTGAGAGAATCAACTCTGGGAAAAGGATAGAAGATTATTACTCAAGTTTATTAATTCTATAGAATTTCTTTTTTTTAGGGAACTTGGGAAATCCTTTGATACGATCCATTGAAAACTGCACTTAACAAATGTCCTTTAGAAAATACCTATGTTCTTTTTTACATAGTTTACAGCTCAATCTACTTAATTTTGGCATTTCTTTACCAATTGGAACCAAGAACAATGTATTGGGTGTACACCCTGTATACATTATAATCGAAAATTCCAAAATGGTACGTTCGCTCAGGGATTATCCGTTGATGTAGGCTGAAACAAATATTTCCAAATACTATTCGTCGCTTATTTCAAAATGTTTAACTGAAAAAAATACATCCAAAAAGAAAGAACTCAGTTAAGAATAAACGTTGCATATTTGATTGAAAAAAAAAATTGAAATCTTTTTCCCTAGTTATCATTCACTTATTTACATCTGACAAATTCCTAATTTCTTGTTTTAAGGAACATGTGAACCTAGGAAAGGTTGCACGAATAATGGTGGTGTTTGCATCCCGAACTCAGAAAATTGCGATGGCCGAGTAAAGAAGAATGGTTGCAAGGGCAAAGACTGCCAGTGTTGTATCGCAAATACAAGTAAGACTGAATTTGGTCTTTGTATTAACAAGTCTTCACCGAAAGTTATTTCCGTTAAACATCATTAACTTTTCACCATTACTAACTTTTGTCTTGCAGTGTAGACGGTTTTTGTGACGAGTAACAAGTTGCCTCTTCTGTGAAGTTGGGCAACGTTTGTGGGAGGATGATTTGTTACTTGGTACCCCAACCACTTTCTCGTTGATTCAGGCATTACTTAGCATCATAAACACTTCCAATAGGATTTGAGACATTCACTGTTCATAGTTTTTACATTCTGCAAAAATTTTTACTATTTGCATAGTATCACATATCCATATTCACTAATTTAGGTAATTCTTTTATGAGTATATTTGTGAAATATCATAAGTTGTCCTTGATAATATTAACATAGTCTTCAAGATAAGGTATTTCGTTGCTAATTTGGCCCTTCCTGTCCATCATGTGATTCTGTTTTGCTATGTTTCATCCTTCATCATTAGGAAACTCTTTGTATTTTCGCTATATTCTTGTAATAGAAAATATATCAATAATGTAAAAGATAATTATCTATAATATTTTAGCAGGTAGTGAGAATTCTTAATTGCATTGATTGTCGAAATAGAAGTATATAGAATGAATATGTTTTATATAGATCAAAAGTATAGAATTTTTAAAACCATGTGCTCATTTTTCATTGAATTCTTGCACTTTGTACCTGCGTTTAGAAACTTGTGA
Source organism: Palaemon carinicauda (assembly GCF_036898095.1). Taxonomy (NCBI): domain Eukaryota; kingdom Metazoa; phylum Arthropoda; class Malacostraca; order Decapoda; family Palaemonidae; genus Palaemon; species Palaemon carinicauda. The sequence goes on along the minus strand of NC_090766.1, from coordinate 35,517,158 downwards.
ACCAAGGAAGGGTTGCACAGACAATGGTGGCGTCTGCATTCCGAACACAGAAACTTGCGATGGCCGAATAAGGAAGAATGGTTGCAAGCCCAACGGAAGCTGTCAGTGTTGTGTTCCAAGTAATAGTTAATTTGGTCTTTGTATTAACAGTCTTTGCAGCAAGTTATTTCCCTGCTTTTTCGCCAAGGTTTTCTCTGCTTCTATTGGTCTTTGTATTAACGGTCTTTCCAGTAAGTTATTTCCATGCTAAACAACATTAACGTTTCTCCACTTCTATTGGCCTTTCAATTAACAGATTTTGCTGCAATTTATTTCCATGCTTTTTCACCATCGTTTCACCGCTTTTATTGGTCTTTATATTAACATTCTTTGCGGCAAGTTATTTCCTTGCTAAACAACGACTTTTCACAATATCTATTGGTCTTTGTATTACTAGTCTTTCAGTAAGTTACTTCAATGCTAGAAAATATTAGCACCGCTTCTATTGGTCTTTGTATTATCAGTATTTGCAGTAAGTTATTTCCCGGCTAAACAACATTCACATTTCACCCTATCTATTGGTCTTTGTATTACTAGTCTTTGCAGTAAGTTATTTCCACGCTAACATTTCACTACTTCTATTGGTCTTTGAATTAACAGACTTTGCAGCAATTTATTTCCATGCTTTTTCACCATCGTTTCACTGCTTCTATTGGTCTTTGTATTAACATTCTTTGCGGCAAGATATTTCCCTGCTAAACAACAACGACTTTTCACAATATCTATTGGTCTTTGTATTACTAGTCTTTGCAGTGAGTTATTTCCATGCTAAAAAATATTAACACCACTTCTATTGGTCTTTGTATTAACAGTATTTGTAGTAAGTTATTTCCATGCTGAACAATATTAACATTTCACCACTTTTATTAGTCATGTTATTAACAGTCTTTGAATCAAGTTATTTCCGTGCAAAACATCATTAACATTTCACCACTTCTATTGCTCTTTGTATCAATTATATTTGCAGCAAGTTATTTCCATGCCAAAAAACATTACAATTTCACCACTTCTATTGATCATTGTATTAACAGTCTTTGCAGAAAGTTACTTCCCTGCTAAACAATATTGACGTTTCACCACATCTATTGGTCTCCGTATTAATAATCTTTGCAGCAAGTTATTTCCATCCCAAACAACATTAACATTTCTCCACTTCTATTGGTCTTTGAGTTAACATTCTTTGCACCAGGTTATTTCCCAGCTAAACATCATTATTATTTCACCTCTTCTATTGGTCTTCGTGCCAACAGTCTTTGCAAAGAGTAATTTCCCTACTAAACGTCATTAACATTTCACCATTTCTATTGGTCTTTGTATTAACAGTATTTGCCTCAACTCATTTCTATGCTGAACAACATTAACATTTCACCACTTCTACTTTTGTTTGTATTAACAATTTTTGCAGCAATTCATTTCCCTGCTAAACATCATTAACGTTTCACTAATTCTATTGTGCTTTGTATTATCAGTCGTTGCAGTAAGTTATTTTCCTGCTAAACTTCATTCACGTTTCACCACTTCTATTGGTCTTTGTATTAACAGTCTTCGCGGTAAGTTATTTCCCTGCTAAACATCGTTAACGTTTCATCACTTCTATTGGTATTTGTATTAGGAGTCTATGCAGCAGTTTATTTCTATGCTAAACTACATTAACATCCTTTACAGCTAGTTATTTCCATGATAAAAAACATTAAAGTTTCACCATTGATATTGGTATTTGTATTAACAGTTTTTGTGACGAATAACATATTGCCTTTTATGTGAAGCTGTGCAACTTTTGTGGGAATAATATTAGTTACTAGGTACCACAATCACTTTCTTGCCAATTCACAACGCAGTTTTCACAAGCTGCAAAACATTGAGACATTCACTGCCTACAGTTATCACATTTTGCAAAATGTTTACTATTTACTCAATAATTTAGGTGATGCTGTAATGAGAATATTGATCTAGTATTCAAGATAAATTATTTCATTGCCAGTTTGGCCCTTCCTGTCAATCATGTCATTCTGTTTTGTTATGTTTTATCCTTCAATATTAGGAAACTCTTTGTATTTTTGCTATATTATTCTAATGGAAAATATAATAACAATGCAAAAAATGATTATCTATAACATTTTAGTAGGTAGTGAGAACTCTTAATTGCATTGATTGTCAAAATAGAAGTATATTGAATGAAATTGCTTTATGTACATCAAAAGAATAGAATATTTAAAACCATTTGCTCATTTCTCATTGAATTCTTGCATTTTGTACCTGCGTTTAGAAAGTTGTACACCAAGGAAAGGATGCACAGACAATGGTGGCGTCTGCATTCCGAACACAGAAACTTGCAATGGCCGAGTAAGGAAGAATGGTTGCAAGCCCAAAGGAAGCTGTCAGTGTTGTGTTCAAAGTAATAGAAAATTTGTTGTTTGTATTAACAGCCTTTACAGCAAGGTTTTTTCCTGGCTTTTCACCGACGTTTCACCACTTCTATTGGTCTTAGTAATAACAGTCTTTGCAGAAAGTTATTTCCCTGCTAAACAACATTAACATTGCACCACTTGGATTGGTCTTTCTATTAATCGTCCTTGCAAGAAGTTTTTTCCTTGCGTTATTCACCGTTTCACTTCTTCTATTGGTCTTTTTATTAACAGTCTTTGCAGACGGTTATTCACCTACTAAACAACATTAACATTTCACCACTTCTATTGGTCTTTGTATTAACAGTGTTTGCAGCAAGTTATTTCCCTACAAAACATCATTAACGTTCCGCCACTTCTATTGGACTTTATATTAACAGTCTTTTCAGTAAATTTTTTACCTGCTGAACTTCACTCACGTTTCAACACTTCTTTTAGTCTATGTATTAAGAGTCTTTGCAACAAGGTTTTTCCCTTCTAAATATCTTGAACTTTTCACCACTTCTATTGATCGTTGTATTAACAGTCTTTGCAGCAAGGTATTTCCCTGCTAAACATCATTAATTTTTCACCACTTGTAATTGGCTTTGTATTAATAATTTTTGCAGCAATTCATTACCCTGCTAAACATCATTAACGTTTCGCTAATTCTATTTGGCTTTGTATTGGCATTCTTTGCAGTAAGTTATTTCCCTGCTAAACTTCATTCACGTTTCACCGCTTCTATTGGTCTTCGTATTAACAGTATTTGCAGCAAGATATTTCCCAGCTAAATATCATCACCATTTCACCGCTTCTATTGGTCTTTCTATAAACAGTCTTTGCAGCAAGATATTTCCCTTCTAAACAACATTACCATTTCACCACTTTTATTGGTATTTGTATTATCAGTCTTTGCAGGAATTTAATTCCATGCTAAACAACATTAACGTTTTCCCGTTACTATTGGTCTTTGTATTAACTGCCTTTACAGCAAGTTATTTCTATGATAAAAAACATCAACGTTTCAACACTGCTATTAGTCTTTGTATTAACAGTTTTTATGATGAATAACATGTCTTTTATGTGAAGCTTTGCAACTTTTGTTGGAATAATATTAGTTACTTGGTACCATAATTACTTTCTTGCTAATTCACACCCCAGTTTTCACAAACTTTGAAAAACGTTTAATGCTTTACTTAGCATCCAATATAATTTGAGACATTCACTATTCACAGTTTTTACATTTTGCAAAATTTTTACTATTTGCATAGTATCACGTACCCTTACTCGCTAATTTTGGTCATTCTGTAATGAGTACATATGTGAAATATCATAAGCTGTCCTTGATAATAATAATCTAGTCTTCAAGATAAAGAATTTCGTTCATAATTTAGGCCTTCATGTCAATCATGTCATTATGTTTTGTTATGTTTCATCCTTAATTATTAGGAAACTTTATATTTTTTCAATATCCTTCTAAGATAAAATGTAATAATAATGTAAAAGATGATTATCTATAACATTTTAGCAAGTAGTGAGAACTCTTAATTGCATTTATTGTCAGGAGAGAAGTATATAGAATGAAATTGTTTTTTACAAATCAAAAGTATGGAATTTTTAAAACCATTTACTCCTTTCTCATTGAATTCTTGCATTTTGTACCTGCGTTTAGAAAGTTGTACACCAAGGAAAGGATGCACAGACAATGGTGGCGTCTGCATTCCGAACACAGAAACTTGCAATGGCCGAGTAAGGAAGAATGGTTGCAAGCCCAAAGGAAGCTGTCAGTGTTGTGTTCAAAGTAATAGAAAATTTGTTGTTTGTATTAACAGTCTTTGCAGCGAGGCTTTTCCCTGCTTTTACATCAACGTTTCACCGCTTCTACTGGTCTTTGTATTAACAGTCTTTCCAGAAAGTTATCTCCCTGCTATAAATCTTTAACGTTTCACCATTTCTATGGGTTTTTGTATTAACAGTCTTTACAGCAAGTTATCTCCATGCTAAACAACATTAGCGTTGCACAACTTCCATTAGTTTTTGTATTAGCAAATTTTGCAGCAGGTTTTTTCCTTGCTTTTTCATTGTTTCACTTCTATTGGTATCGGTATTATCAGTCTTTTTAGAAAGTTAATCCCCTGCTAAACAACATTAACGTTTCACCAGTTCTATTGGTCTTTGTATTAACAGTCTTTGCAGCAAGTAGTCTCCATACTAAAAACATTATCATTTCACCACTTCTATTGGTCTTTCTATTAACAGTTTTTGCAGCAAGGTTGTTGTGGCAGACGCGGTGACATCACTGATTGGTAAACGCCAGACTAGGGCTAAAGTCCCGCTCAAACTCGTAAATTCCTTTGGTCGCTACAACCTTACTAGCCATGTGAACTAAGGATGGGGGTTTGGAGAGCCTATAGAGCTATCTGCTAAGGCATCAGCAGTCATTGCTTGGTTCTCCTTAGGGAGGCTTGGGTGCTGATCATATGTAAATATGGTCAGTCTCTAGAACATTTAATAGGGAGATGTCAATGACCCTTGCCTCTCCCATTCCTGAACACGGCCTTTAGCCCTTCAAAACACATTAACATTTCACGACCTCTATTGGTCTTTGTATTACCTGTCTTTGCAGCAAGTTATTTTCCTTCTAAAGAACATTAAAATTTTACCATTTCCATTCGTCTTTGCATTAACAGTCTTTGCAGGAAGTTATTTCCATGCTAAACAACAAAAACGTTTCTCCACTTCTATTGGTCTTTAAATTAACAGACTTTGCAACAAGTTATTTCTCAGCATTTTCAGCATCGTTTCACTGCTTCTTTTAGTCTTTGTATTAACAGTCTATCCAGCTAGTTACTTCCCTGCTAAACAATATAAATGTTTCACGGTTTCTATTGGCATTTGTATTAAAAGTATTTGTAGGGTGTTATTTCCATACTAAACAACATTTATGTTTCACCCCTTCTATTGATGTTTGTATTAACAGTCTTTGCGGCAAGTTATTTCCCTGCTAAAAAACATTGACGTTTCACCACATCTATTGGTTTTCGTGTTAACAATCATTGCAGCAAGTCATTTCCATGCCAAACAACATTAACGCCTCTCCACTTCTATTGGTCTTTGAATCGACATACTTTGCAGCATGTTATTTCCATGGTAAACATCATTACCATTTCACCATTTCTATTGGGCTCTGCGTTAACATTGTTTCCGGTCGGTTATTTCCCAGCTAATCATCCTTATCATTTCACCTCTTCTATTGGTCTACCTGTTAAAGGTCTTTGCAAAGAGTCATTTCCTTGCCTAACGTCATTAACATTTCAGTACTTCTATTGGTCTTTATATTAACAATATTTTCAGCAACTTATTTTTGTTGAAAACAACAGTAACATTTCACCACTTCTATATGTCTTTGTATTAACAATTTTTGCAGCAATTCATTTCCCTGCTAAACATCATTAACATTTCACCAATTCTATTGGGCTTTTTGTTAGCAGTCTTTGCAGTAAGTTACTTTCCTACTAAACTTCATTCACGTTTCACCACTTCTCTGGTCTTTGTATTATCAGTCTTCGCGGTAAATTATTTTCCTGCTGAACAACATTAACGCTCCACCACTTCTTTTGGTCTTTGTATTAATTCTTTACAGGAAATTATTTCCATGCTAAACAACATTAACGTTTCAACACTTCTATCGGTTTTGTATTAACAGTCTTTGCAGAAACTTATTTCCAAATTAAGCATCCTTAACGTTTCACCAAACCTATTAGTCTTTGTATTAATAGTCTTTGCAGCAATTTATTTCCTTTCTAAATATCAATAAATTTTTCAACACTTCTATTAGTCCTTATATTAACAGTCTTTGCAGTAAGTTATTTGGCTGCTGAATATCATTAACGCTTCAGCAAGTTATTTCCATGCTAAACAACATTAAGGTTTCACCACTTCCGTTGGTCTTTGTATTAAAAGTCATTGCAGCAAGTTATTTCCCTGGTGAACATTATTAAAGTTTCACCACTTCTATAGGGCTTTGTATTAACAGTCTTTTCGGCATGTTATTTCCATATTAAACAACATTAGAGTTTCACCACTTCTATTGGTCTTTCTATGAAGAGTCTTTGCATCAAGTTATTTCCTTAGTAAACATCAACATTTCACCACTTATATTGGTCTTTGCATTAACAGTTTTACAACAAGTTATTTCCATGCTAAACAACATTAATAGTTCACCACTTCTATTGGTCTTTGTATCAACATTCTTGGAAGCAAGTTATTTTCATGCTGAACAATATTAATGTTTCACCACTTTTATTAGTCTTGTTATTAACAGTCTTTGAAGCAAGTTATTTACAACCTAAACATCATTACCGTTGCTCTTTGTATTAACAATTTTTGCTGCAAGTTATTTCCATGCTTAAAAACATTGACGTTTCACTACTTCTATTGATCTTTGTATTAACAGGCTTTGCAACAAGTTATTTCCCTGCTAAAAAACAATGATGTTTCACCACATCTATTGGTCATTGAATTAACATTCTTTGCAGCAAGTTATTTCCCTGCTAAATATCATTACCATTTCACCACCTCTATTGGGCTCTGCATTAACATTGTTTCCAGTAAGTTATTTCCCTGCTAAACATCATTTTTGTTTCATGTCTTCTATTGGTCTTCGTGTTAAGAGTCTGTGCAAAGCGTCATTTACCTGCTAAACGTCATTAACATTTCACCACTTCTATTGGTTTTTGTATTAACAGTATTTACAGCAACTTATTTTTGTGCTAAACAAAATTAACATTTCACCATTTCTATTTGTCTTTGTATTAACAGTTCTTGCAGCAATTCGTTTCCCTGCCAAACATCATTAATGTTTCACCAATTCTATTAGGCTTTGTATTAGCAGTCTTTGCAGTAAGTTATTTCCCTGCTATACTTCATTCACATCGCACCACTTCTATTGGTCTTGGTATTAACAGTCTTTGTGGTAAGTTATCTCCCTACTAAACATCATTCACGTTTCACCATTGCTACTAGTCTTTGTATTAACAGCTTTTGTGACGAATAACATATTGCCTTTTATGTGAAGCTGTGCAACTTTTGTGGGAATATAATTAGTTACTTGGTACCACAATCACTTTCTTACTAATTCACACCCCCGTTCTCACAAACTTTGCAAAACGTTTAATGCTTTACTTAGTATCATGAACACTTTTAATGTAATTTGAGACATTGTCTATTCAGAGTTATTTTTATTTTGCAAAATTTTTACTATTTGCATAGTATCACATATCCTTACTCGCTAATTTTGGTCATTCTATAATGAGTATATTTGTGAAATATCATAAACTGTCCTTGATAATAATAATCTAGTCTGCAAGATAAAGAATTTTTGTTCATAATTTAGGCCTTCATGTCAATCATGTCATTATTTTTTGTTATGTTTTATCCTTAATTATTAGGAAACTTTTTATATTTTTTTCAATATCATTCTAAGATAAAATGTGATAATAATGTAAAAGATGATTATCTATAACATTTTAGCAAGTAGTGAGAACTCTTAATTGCATTTATTGTCAGGAGAGAAGTATATAGAATGAAATTGTTTTCTACAAATCAAAAGTATAGAATTTTTAAAACCATTTACTCATTTCTCATTGAATTCTTGCATTTTGTACCTGCGTTTAGAAAGTTGTACACCAAGGAAAGGATGCACAGACAATGGTGGCGTCTGCATTCCGAACACAGAAACTTGCAATGGCCGAGTAAGGAAGAATGGTTGCAAACCCAAAGGAAGCTGTCAGTGTTGTGTTCCAAGTAATAGAAAATTTGTTATTTGTATTAACAGCCTTTACAGCAAGGTTTTTTCCTGGCTTATCACCGACGTTTCACCGCTTCTACTGGTCTTTGTATTAACAGTCTTTGCAGAAAGTTATCTCCCTGCTATAAATCTTTAACGTTTCACCATTTCTATGGGTTTTTGTATTAACAGTCTCTACAGCAAGTTATTGCCATGATAAACAATATTAACGTTGCACCACTTCTATTGGTCTTTATATCACAGTCTTTGCAGCGAATTTTTTCCTTGCTTTTTCACCGTTTCACTTTTTCTATTGGTCTTTGTATTAAGTCTTTTTAGAAAGTTATTCCCCTGCTAAACAACATTAACGTTTCACCACTCCTATTCGTTTCTTTACTAACAGCCTTTACAGCAAGTTATTTCCTATTCTAAACAACATTAAAGTTGCACCACTTCTATTGGTCTTTCTATTAATCGTCTTTGCAACAAGTAGTTTCCATGCTAAAAACATTAACGTTTCATCCCTTCATTGGTCTTTGCATTAACATTTTTTGCAGCAAGGTTGTGGTGGCAGATGCGGTAACATCATTGACTGGTAAACGCCAGACTGGGGTTCACATCCAGCTCAAACTCGTTAGTTCCTTTGGTCGTTGCAACATCACCATCCATGTGAGCTAAGGATGGGGGTTTGGGGGATCCTATATGTCGATGCAGCAAGTTATTACCCTCCTAAACATCATTAACGTTTCACCAATCTTATTGTTATTTGTATTAACAGTCTTTACAGCAGGTTGTTTCCATACTAAACAACATCAACGTTCCACCATTTCTATTGGTCGTTCAATGAAGAGTCTTTGCATCAAGTTATTTCCCTGCTGACATTATTAACATTTCACCACTTCTATTGGTGTTTGCATTAACAGTTTTTGCAACAAGTTAATTCCATGCTAAACCATAGCAACGGTTCACCTTTTCTATTGGTCTTTGGAGAAATTTATTTCCCTACTGAACATCGTTAATGTTTCATCGCTTGTATTGGGCTTTGTATTAAAAGTCTTTAGAGAAATTTATTTCCCTACTGAACATCGTTAACGTTTCATCGCTTGTATTGGGCTTTGCATTAACAGTCTTTGCAGCAGGTTATTTCCATGTTAAACAACATTAATGTTTCACCACTTCTATTGGTCTTTTAGTAACAGTCTTTGCAGCAACTTATTTCCATACTAAATTTCATTCACGTTTCACCAATTCTATTGGTCTTTGTATTAACATTCTTTGCAGAAGGTTATTTCCCTGCTAAAGATAATTAACGTTTCATCATTCCTATAGGACTTTGTATTACGGTCTTTGCAGCAATTTATTTGCTTACTAAACAACATTAAAGTTTCACCATTTCTATTAGCCTTTGTATTAAAAGCATTTGCAGCACGTTATTTCCATGCTAAACAACATCAACATTTCACCGCTTCTATTGAGCTTTATATTAACAGTGTTTAAATTTAGTTATTTCCATGTTAAACATCATTAACATTTCACCATTTCTATTGTTTATTTTTTTTTTGTATTAACAGTCTTTGCAGAAAGTTATTTCCCTGCTAAACATCGTTAACATTTCCCTATTTCTATTGGTCTCAATATTCACAGTCTTTGCATCAAGTTACTTCCTTGCTAAAAATCATTAACATTTCAGCTCTTCTATTGGTCTTTGTATTAACAGTCTTTGTATCAAGTTATTTCCATGATAAACAACATTAACATTTCCCCACTTCTATTGGTCTTTGTATTAACAGTCTTTGCAGCAAGTAATTTCCCTGATAACAGCATTAACGTTGACAACTTCTATTGTTTTTTGTATTAACAGTCTTTGCAGCAAGTTATTTACATGCTAAATAACATTGACATTTCACTTCTTCTATTGCTCGTAGTATTAACAGTCTTTGCAGCAAGTTATTTCGCTGTTAAATATCATTAACATTTCACCACTTGTACTAACAGACTTTGCTGCACGTAATTTCCCTGATTTTTTTATCAAAGTTCCACCACTTTATTGGGCTTTGTATTAACAGTCTTTGAAACAAGCTATTCCTCTCCTGAACATCATTAACATTTCATCACTTCTAATGGTCTTTGTATTAACAGTCTTTGCAGTAAGTTATTTCCATGCTAAACATCATTAACGTTTCACGTCTTCTGTTGGTCTTTGAATTAACAGTGTTTGGAGCAAGTTATTTCCATACTAAACAATATTAAAGTTTCACCACTTCTATGGGTTTTTGTAATACTAGTCTTTGTAGCGGGTTATTTCCCTGCTATACATCGTTAAGGTTCCACACCTTCTATTGGTTTTTGTATTACCATTTTTTAAAGCAAGTTATTTCCCTGCTAAGCATCATTAACGTTTCACCTATTTTATTGATCTCTGTATTAACAGCCTTTGCAGCAAGTTATTTCCCTTCTAAACATCATTAATGTTTCAAAACTTCTATTGGTCTTTTTATCAACAATCTCTTCAGCAACTTATTTCCCTGCTAAACATAATCAATGTTTCATTGACATTTCACACTTTTATTGGGCTTTGTATTAAAAGTCTCTGCTGCAATTAATTTCCATGCTAAACATCATTAATAACGTTTCAAAACTTTTGGGCATTGTATTAACAGACTTTGCAGTAAGTTATTTCTGTGCTAAACATCACTAACGTTTCTCCAATTCTATTGGACTTTGTATTAACAGTCTTTGCAGCTAGTAATTTCCATACTAAACATCATTAACGTTGCACCACTTCTATCGGCCTTTGTATTAACAGTCTTTGCAGCAAGCTATTTCCGTGCACAATATCTTTAACATTTCACCACTTCTTTTGGGAATTATATTAACATTCTTTGAAGTAAGTTATTTCCTTGCCAAACATCATTGCGTTTCACCACTTCTATTGGGCTTTGTATCAACAGTCTTTGCAGCAATTTATTTCCATGCTAAATATCATTAACGTTGCTTCACTTCTATTGGTCTTTGTATTAACATTTTTTACAGCTATTTTTTCCTTTCTAAACATCAATAACGTTTCACCCCTTCTATTGGTCTTTGTATTAACAGTCATTGCAGCAAGTTATTTCCTGCTAAACATCTTTAACGCTTCACCACTTCTATCTTGTGTCCTACTGTGATTTTGGAGGGACGAGTCAAGTTATTTGCTTATTAACATTAGCACGTCCATGTCGATTACAGTCATTCTGCATTGAAATTTATTCCAGAAATCTAATTCCTTACCTAGTAAATTGTTCCTTACTAAGAAGAGATGTTTCCTTAATGAACATCATTAATGTTTTATGGCCAATTTAGCCCTAATTATCATTCTGATGGTATAATTGTTTTACCGTTTATCTTATGTTTTAATTTTATAAGTTAATTCCTTGTTTAATGTAATTATTATTCCATTGGTAGTTCAGGTCCTGCTATATTAACAGGGATTAATAACATAAATTTCAACCTTTTTTAGAGGCTATTTCTTCGCATAATATAAAATGGGAATCCTTGATATACAGTAGATTAGGTATAGCTATGAATTCGGACGATACAATATAATATAATAATCATCTACATATTTATGATTGTATTTTTTCTTAATCTTTTATTAGAAAGTTGTAATCCAAAGAAAAGCTGCACAAACAATGGTGGTGTCTGCATTCCGGACACAGAAACTTGCAATGGCCGAGTAAGGGAGAAAGGTTGCGGTACCAAAGGAAACTGTCAGTGTTGTATAGAAAGTAAGAGTAAATTTGGTCTTTGTATTAACAGTCTTTGCAGTAAGTTATATCCCTGCTAAACATCATTAACATTTCACCACTTTTATTAGTGTTTCTATTAACAGTACGTTATGTTCAATTGTTGTCATTCTATTCTTTATCTATAATTTCGTGCAATTAAAGAATCAGATGAGAAGATCCATTGCACATTTAGTTTTATATATATATATATATATATATATATATATATATATATATATATATATATATATATATATATATATATATATATATGTATATATATATATATATATATATATAATGATAAAATCCTTAACTTTAAAAAAAAACTACGAACTTATTGATCTAATTAAAAACTTGGTACCCTTTATTTTGAGGTTTCTCTTGATTTACCATTAATTTTGACGCCTAGATGCAAGGGTATAGATTTCCAGAAAGATACGCCACTTAAAAAACAATTTGTACCTTTAATTGAATTTCTTCCTAATTATTTTTCTATAGCATTATAAGAGATGTAATTTCTTTATTGCAATAATCTTTTCCTTTTTATTGAATTTCTTAATCGTGTTTTTTAGACAGTTGTGAGGCAAGGAAAGGTTGCACAGATAATGGTGGCGTCTGCATTCCGAACACAGAAACTTGCAATGGCAAAGTAAGGAAGAATGGTTGCAAAAACAACGAAAACTGCCAGTGTTGTATTGAAAGTAAGAGTGAATCTGGTCTTTGTAATAACATTCTTTGTAGCAAGTAATTTCCTTGCTAAACTTCATTAACGTCTCACCACTTTTATTGGTCTTTGTATTAACTGTCTTTGCAGCAACTTGTTTCCCTGCTAAACTCATCGATGTTTCACCACTTGTATTGGTCTTTGTATTAACAGTCTTTGCAGTAAGTTATTTCCATGCTAAATATCATTAACATTCCACCACTTCTATTCGTCTTTGTATAAATCGTCTTTGCAGCAAGTTAATTCCCTGCTGAACATCTTTAACGTTTCACCACTTCTAGTGGTCTTTGTATTAACAGCCTTTGCAGTAAGTTATTTCCCTGCTAAACAACATTAACGTTTTACAACTTCTATTAGTCTTTGTATTAAGTTTTTGTGGCAAGTTATTTCCCTGCTAACCATCATTAACGTTTCACCGATTGTATTGGTCTTTATATTAACAGTCTTTGCAGCAGTTCATTTCCCTGCTAAATATCATTAACATTTCACCACTTCTATTGGTATTTGTATTAACAGTTTTTTCCAGCAAGTTATTTCTCTGTTAAACATCATTGACGTTTCACCATGAGTTGGGTTATTTGCTTACCAGCAATAGCACTTCAATGTTGAATGGAGTAGTGCAGCATTTAAATTTATTACAAAAAGCCAATTTATTACCTAGTATCGCGAATCGTTCCTTACTAAGAAGAGATGTTTCCTTACTCAGAATCATTAAGTTTTATTGACATTTTAGCACTTACTATAATTCTAATGGTGTAATTTTTTTGTCATTCAAATCTATAGGTTAATCCCTTAACTTATATTACTGACGGTCTATTGGTAGTTTAGGTCTTGCTATTCCAACAGACCCCATGATAAGCTGACTCCTTGCTTAGTTTCAATACCTTTTTATTGTGGTGCTGGACCAAAGCTTGCGTTGATCATGATCATAAACACTTTCCTTACAATATCAGTTTTTATTGGTTGAAAATCTTTACCATGAGTGGATTCTCCAGTTAATTACGGATATATCTTTTTGGTCTTTTTCTGTTTTGAAAATCTTGGCAAAATGTCGATTACTTTCTTTTAGTTTCATCAACAATAAGGTGCTGATTAACTTGTCTTGGTAACTAGTTTCTTTTTGCATGTAATTAATTTTGGACCACATAGCAGTTATCTAGATATCATTTTAATTCATAGCAATGCTACAATAGCATATAGGTTAATTGAAAATACCTGATAATCATTGAAGAAAAATAATTGTGTAGAGTAATTTTAAGCAAGTAAATCTAATTGACAAAATAAACAAAAATATCGAATGAATGCGATAAAATTAAAGTACGTCCAATTTATGGCAGAAAAAGAAGGACAGAGTTTTCCACTTATCTGAAGCTTGTCTGAAGTAGGACATAATTTTGGTAGCGACCTTTTCAATCTGTTTAGGGAATTCACAATTGAATCACGGATAGGTATAAGGTAATCTAGTAGATCCCAGGCTTACCTTATGAAATTTATCATTAGTTTAGCAATTCATAGAAATATTTTGAATACTATCTCTGCATAGAATTGTAGTAAATTTTCAAAACTGGCAAATATATTTCAGAGAGAAATCTACGAAGAAACTTTTTTTTTTTTACAGAAAAGAATAAATGCAGTGGCAAGGAAAACGATGTTTGTTCGAAATACAAGGGGGAGTGCAGAGCATCTTGCAATGCTAAAAAGAGAACCATTGAAAATGGATGCAAGGGTAAAAATTGTGTGTGTTGTGCAAAGGCTTGCGAAATCCAGCCTTCATGCAAAGATGCCGATGGATTTTGCGTCAGCAAGAAAAGTGAATGTCCTTCCGGCAATGTGGATGGTAAAGGATGCAAAGGAGCACAGTGCAAATGCTGCCTTCCAGGTATTTGAACTATTAATTGACAAGGTAACGTCCCTGACTGGTGAACGCCAGACTGGGGTTCGAGTCCCGCTCAAACGCGTTAGTTCCTTTAGCGTCTCCAACCTTACCATCCTTATGAGCTAAGGATGAGGGGTTTTGGGGGGGCCTATAGGTCTACTTGCTGAGTCATCAGCAGCCATTGCCTGGCCCTCCCTAGTCATGTCTTGGATGGAGAGGGGCTTGGGCACTGATCATATGTATATATGGTCAGCCTCTAGGGCAATGTCACTGTCTCTTGCCTCTGCCATTCAGGAGCAGCCTCTATCCCTTTAATAATTAATAAGTTGCTCTTCTCAAACAATGACTAAATCTTTGCCATAAACATTTTGAACTTTTATCTTTGTATGTTCTGCATATATCAAATAACAAAGACATTATTTCTTTGAATATTTTCAGGTGGAAATACAGGATCTCCAACCAATCCTCCTACTATTCCACCGGTGACTGATGAAAAAACTACTACAAATTCTGCAGGTCCCACTCCTAACTCTGTTACTCCAACTATTGGTCCAAACCCTGTTACTCCAACCATTGGTCCTAACCCTGTTACTCCAACTACTGGTCCAAACCCTGTGACTTCAACTGTTGGTCCAAACCCTGTTACTCCAACCACTGGTCCAAACCCTGTTACTCCAACCACTGGTCCAAACCCTGTTACTCCAACCACTGGTCCAAACCCTGTTACTACAACTGTTGGTCCAAACCCTGTTACTACAACTGTTGGTCCAAACCCGGTTACTCCAACCACTGGTCCAAATCCTGTTACCCCAACTTCAAGCCCAACTCTTGCTTCAACTCCCACCACTACGCCCTCACTTAGTCAATCTACTGCTGAGCCTTCAGTTCCGACCTCATCTTCATCAGGTATGGTATTTTTCCATTTAGTCAGTAGAAATGATAATGTTGACAAACACAACAACAACAACAACAACAACAACAATAGTCAAAATACTAATAATTTTACTAATAATGAATTTGTACAGTGTAGATATTTTCACCATGTAGATAACAAGCCAGAGAACCACCCAAGCGTTAGAGAATTCCATTATTGGAATTTTCAATTCAAACAGTATCATTAGATTTTGGAACAGGAAGCACCAGAGTATGTATGGTGAAGGGTGCAGATGAATGGCATAGTGTGGATAAACAATAGACATATTTCTGATGTATCTGCTGCTGATAGGGTTGGGGCTTTTTATTCAACCTCTAAAGATAAGAAAACTATTTGGCAAAATCAAATTCAACTTGCCCACAGACAGGAAAAAATAGAGATGATAAAATGCCACGAGAATAAAGGTGAAAAAAAAATCAGTGAAATCTTAGGCATTAGAAAAATCGCAACAGGGTTCATAAAGATGTTTATGAAAAGTATGTCAAAAAACATGACATTTAAATGTACATTAACTTGAGAAATTGCATTTATGAACTCGGACTTGATGTCGGTAAAAATCGTCAGAATGGGTTATGCTTTTGAGTGAATGTGATATTAAGGTTAAAGTTGATGGTTGTGATTCAAGTTTATAATTTCAAAGAAATTTCCCAAAAAATGACAAGAAAGTAAATCAAAATAAAATAATTGATGCAGATATTTTTCTTGATTTATCTTTTATATTATGAATATCCAGTGCATACGTTACATAAATCACTTCTGCAGGAACAAGTGGAGGCACTATGAGTTCTGGTTCAGCACCTTCAACTTCAAGTGGAATCACTTTGAGTTCTGGTAAAGTATTTTAAACCTTGGATGAGAGTACCACACGTAATATAGCAAGAACCCCATAGGTTCTACAGTATCGCTGGCACTGTTAAAGCTACCACAATAGACAGAGCACTTAAGCGGGGTTTACATGATCGAACGGTTCGTCGAACCCGGTTCACGAACCTGCTTGTCAAATAGTTCGAAGAGGTGGAGTCAGCCATAAATGTATAAGGCTTGGAGACAATGAATCCCCACCCACAAAAGTCAGGTGAGAACAGACTTCCTTCAAACTGTTCGATGAGCGTGTTCGACAACCGAATACCCCGTTCGTACGTTCAAACATCACTTCAAACACTTGACTGTCGAACCGCGTTTGACAAAGCGTTCAACCGTGTAAACCCGCCTTTACATTGTGTCGAATACCATCACAGGTACTACCAATGTCATAACTACTGATAAACCTTAGATACTACTACTTGAACTAACATAACAGCTATTGCTACAACCACTGGTCCTATCACTGACACAATTCAATATACTACCATTGGTACTACCACACAAGTATTACAACTGGAACCTCACCTAGCACAACTACAGGCTCTACAACAAACATTACTTTAGATACTACACCTAGTACGACAATGACCAAGGCAACAGCAACTGGTAGCCTAGTGATCCTGCTTAATATGACTGTATTGGAGAATTTATATATCTACATAAAAGAATTCAAATCGACAGATATTTGCAAACATTATTTGCCCAAACAGCAACAGACAGCTTCGGTTACATTGACAGCTCGTTGGCTGTGGTTTAATAGATTTTGCTTTAATTATGAAAATTACAAGATACCTTTTTATATTAGGATTACTAAAGCAGAAAATGAACGATTGGTCTGTAGGTCTTGTGTTAGGAATGGTTCAAAGCAAATCACAACAAAGGAGTTGGCTGGTGTTTGACAACTGTTTTTTGCAATTACTTCATGTTTTGAGAAACAAGTTTTTCAAGTTGTTTTTCAAATGATGATTTGCTTTTTATTTTTTGCTTTTCTATCACAAGGGTTTGAAGCACTTTGCTTTGTAGTCTTTTCCTTTTATGACACCTCATTTCATTTCCCAAAAATATGGTCAAGCACTAAGTTTATAGATTCTCATTAGTCATTTCAGGCGAACAACAAAGTATTTTATTGATATTTTGGTAATTAGCATTATTATTATAACGATGACACAAGTGCACAAGAAAATCTCTTGAAAAAAAAGCCAATCCTTGGGGTCTATAAGATTTTGGAAAACAATTTCTCTAGAGGAAAACATAACAAGGAAATTAAAAACTGGGGGAATATATTTGATTTTGAAGTTACGTTTTCCAAACTTATTTTAAATGTAAGGAATAAACATAAGTAAAGGGAGAGACAAAGACATATAGACAGTTAAATGAAAAATAATGAAAGTAATGTAGATGTATATTTCTAATCTTATTTCACTTTACTGGAACTACAACTGAAATTATCCCTGGCACAATTACAGCTACCACCACTGGAAATGCAACTGAAATTATCCCTGGCACAATTACAACTACCACCACTGGAACTACAACAGGATCCACCGCTGGACCTACCACAGGTACTATCACTGGAACTTCTCCTGGAATTAGCATAAGTACAACCATTGGAACATCCTTTGAATCTAGCAAAGGTACTGTTACTGGAACATCCTCTGGAACTAGCATAGGTAATATCTCTGGAACTTCCCCTGGAATTAGCACAGGTAATACTAGTGGAATTTCCCCTGGAATTAGCACAGGTAATACTAGTGGAACTTCCCCTGGAATTAGCACAGGTAATACAAGTGGAACTTCCCCTGGAATTAGCACAGGTAATACTAGTGAAACATCCCCTGGAATTAGCACAGGTAATACAAGTGGAACTTCCCCTGGAATTAGCACAGGTAATACTAGTGGAACTTCCCCTGGAATTAGCATAAGTACTACCACTGAAACATCCCCAGGACCTAGCAAAAGTACTATTGCTGGAACGTCCACTGGAACCAGCACAGGTACTATTACTGGAACTTCCATTGAAACTAGTATAGGCACTACCACTGGAACATCCACTGGAGCTAGCGTAGATAATACCTCTGGAATATCCCCTGCAATTACCACTCTTACAACTATTGGAACTACCACTGGCATAACAACAGGTACTACCACTGGCACTCCTGGAACTACTATTAGTACAACAACAGGTACTATCACGGGTACTACAACTGATGCCAATACAGTAACTAGCACTAGCACTATAATAGCTACTGCTTCAGGTACTACCACCGCCACAGCTACAGGAACTACCACAGGTACTTCCACTGGAACTACCACTGATACAACTACTGGAACCACAATTGGAACAAGCACTGGCACTACCACAGGTACCAATCCTGGAACTACCACAGCAACTACTACTGGTACAACCACAGGTACTACCACCAGTACTACTACTGGTATAACTGCAAATGCTTCCGCTACCGCTATTACGACGCGCGAAGCACATCAGATACAGTATCCACTTGGCAAGTTGCAGTTGCTGATATTCCAAGGATGCTTTTAGGGAAGGCTTTATCCCTAAGGAACTCTTATTCCTATGCTAAATCTGGCTTCACTTCAACTGACGAGGCGTCAGCTGAAGTGAAGCCAGATTTACCTTTGCTTGGTTCTCATATACTAAACCTAGTGTCAAATCTTTATACTTCCCAGTAGTAACTGCAGTTTCTTATGATTCAACGTTCCTCTTATTGGTAGGATAAATATTTCTAATTCAAATCACAATTCCAAGTCTTAAGCCAACGACAGGATCTTTAGCTTAAAGAATAGTGCTATTTTCTCAAGAAATGTTAATACATATCATTGCTCAAAAAGTTGCCTTGAAGTGTTACATTTTCATGTCATTATATTTCTTCCTAAAATATTATCAATTGCTTTAATCATTTTAATATATCAATAAATATGAGTCCTGTTTAGAATCAAGTATTAAAGTTTCTACTGCATTGTTTAACAGGTTAGTTGCATATGAAATGACCAAGGCCTACTATATATTTGACCAACGCAGCTCTTACCCTTCCTGCCTTTTGTTTCTAAAGTAGATCCCTTTTGATATGTATCTCGATTCTGGTATTTACCCTGTCCATTGTTTCCAGAGTGATTTTTTTACCTTTAGTCTGAAGTATGGTGATAGCTTGACTTGGCTTAAATATAGAATTTCATTTATGCAAGTGTTCTTGAACATTACAAACACATAAGATGTAAAGGCCATTGCTTCGTTTGCTTTCATGTCTACTTGATATCTTTACCTCACTGTTGAAGATCTTTTCAAATGCTCTGCTTAGTTTGTAACTATCCATCATCTATTAAATCTAGAAACTGCTTGGCATACAACTCACAAACTATTGAAGCCATTCTTCTGCATTCTCTGAAAGTGTCTTTTATCAGTAAGGTAATCAGAAAATAATAATTGCTGATTATGGTTTTCAGATTAAGTTAAAAATGCATTTATGAATGCTTGTGTAATGTAGCTGTCTTCATCCTCTTCTTCTTTTGGATACATTAGGGTCTAAACATAAATTTTAATTTTATTGGAATTTTGTGATATTTGAACAAAAGGTTTTGAGCAACGCATTGGAAAATATGATTGTGCAAATTTTGTTAAACTTATTCATCTACAAAAGGGAAATTAAATATAATCATCAACGACATTACTGGTAAAAAAAAACAGATTTTATAATTATTTCCATCTTTACACTGATTGCATTGTAAGCTGATATTTTGCCCTTTTGTAAGTCGGAAGAATTATTTCTTCATCTTCAGTTATTGCCAGCCACATTCTACCAACTACTTCATTATTCTTTCCTTTTATCCTCAGTGTTTTCTTGTTGCTGCAACGTTTTGAAGTATATGGCTTTGCTTCTTTCAAGCATGGCCAGAGTAGACTGAAGAAATTTGTGCCTCTCAGTTCTAATTATAACTAAATACCTGATCTTCTGGTCGCCAAATATTCTGATTGCCCGAGGCCTTTGGCACAGCAGTCATTCTCTTTCTATGCTGAGCTCGCACTTGAATTGGTCCTTTGTTATCAGTAGCATTTTCTTGGTTCACTGTAGCATTTTCTCGGTTGCCAGTAGTATTTTCTTGGTTATCTGTAACAATTTCTTGGTTGCCAGTGGTATTTTCTTAATTATCTCTAACATTTTCTTGATTGCCAGTAGTATTTTCTTGGTTATCTGTAAAATTTTCTTGATTGCCAGTAGTATTTTCTTGGTTATCTGTAACATTTTCTTGATTGCCGGAAGTATTTTCTTGGTTACCTGTAACATTTTCTTTGTTGCCAGTAGTATTTTCTTGGTTATCTGTAGCCCTTTCTTGGTAGCCAATAGTATTTCCTTGATTATCCTCTGAATCTTGATGGGCCAAAGCACGTGACATGGCAGTCAGACTGCTTCTTCGCCGATCTTCGGCTAAAAAGTTATGCTGGGTTTCTTTATAAAATTCCTTCTTCTATTAGTAAGTAGGAAAAAACCTTTTGTTTTGTGTGGGCTCTATGTTGTTCAGTCTTTCACAAAGATACGTCACTGCCATGCCAATATAACTGCCGTGGCAAGACACTCTAGATGGATTGCTTTCATGCCAGCATAACTCTCAATATATCACATGAATGATATTTGTAGCTAGAAGGAGTTTCCTTTTGAATCAATGTTTTCTTACAATATAAAAAAAAAAATTACTATTTTCTCTTCATTTCCAAGAAACAACCACAGACTCCCACTGAGACAACTACAGGAGCTACTACTGACTCTACAACAAATACTATCACGATAATACTATTGGAACTACCACAGGAACTATCACTAACACAACTACAGATCCTTCCAGCTATTCTAACTCACATACAACCACTCATACCACCACCGGGATACCAATAGACGCAGTCACTGCATTTGCCATGGGTACTACCATTGTCAAAACTATAGGTCTTCCCACTACCACTGCAACTATTGTAGGCTCTACAACAGGAACTACTACCAATACTACTGCTAGTACCTCTACCAAAACCTTAACAACAACAAAAACTTGTCACAACTACAGGTACTTTCCCTCATAACAATAGTTCGATCACTTGGACAATTACAGGTAATATCACTCCCCATACTACTCCTACATGAACATCTGATTGGGCAATTACAGCAGATATAAGGAATTTCTCCTTTTGAGAGGATGTTGTTAATATTGACTTTATAAGAAATTTACATTTTCAAGTACTTGCTTATTGTGCTGCTATATCAGGCTTCGCTTCAATGCTCTTAAAAATTGTAATTTGTGTCTTTCAGATTTTATTTTAATCTAAATATTATTGCTAGTTATTATCAATTATGTATAATTACCGTCTAATATACTACTATACTCTATTTTCATAATGAGGCGCATTTGCACTGATTCACAGGGGTGCCCTTTTGGCTCGGAAAAGTTTCCTGCTAACTAATTGGATAGAATTATTTTGTCTAACCAATCAGCTAGCAAGAAACTTTTCCAAGCTAAAAGGGTACCCCTGCAAGTCTGTGCAAATGCGCCTCATTAAATAAATGAGTAAAGTTGATATACCACTATTATTTACACCTAAACATTCTCTCCTTTTTACCAAGGTCTTTCTTAGATCACAAATTCTTTGATACTTTTATATTCAAACTTTTCGTACTGTTTTAAATAACAAAAACTTACGCTTCATGGGAGCCTTACTAAGGCCCCGGCCAGACCAAGTGCGGCTAGCGGCGAGGTTAGCCTCGCGCCTCCTATCTGACCACCTACATAAGATACCTAAGGTTTCAATTTGCCGCCATAACCCCGCGCCTCCTATCTGGCCACCTACATAAGATACCTAAGGTTTCAATTTGCCGCCATAACCCAGCGCCGCCTATCTGGCCACCTACATAAGATACCTAAGGTTTCAATTTGCCGCCATAACCTCTTGCCGATAACCTCGCCGCTAGCCGCTCTTGGTCTGGCCGAGCCCTAAGTTTATGCTTCACAAGAGTAAACGAAATACAATTATTCTAATCTCCTAGCCATTCCCTTGTGACGGGCCAAAAGTAGGTTGTGACTCAAAAGGCGAGATAAAAGCAACTGAGTCAAAAACTACTCTTGGCCCGTCACATTGATGACCCCGGAGTGACCCGAACACCCAGCCTCCTGATATGGCCTGTCACACCTTTACATCTTTAAAGAAGTTAGTTACAAGGAAATACTCATAGACAGTTATTAACATCACTATTCAAAGTTTTTATACTCTTTTTTGCGTTGCTACAATAAAATACCATTAATTCAGTCGAAAAAATATATCTCTGTTCACAGGATTTTCATTGAATTAACTTTTAATACAGTAGAGTGTATTATCATATATGTTTATATACAATCATTGCCAATGCCACTTATACAATTAAAGGCCCTATTACTCACACTAGACATAAAATAGCTTTAGAATTACAAAATGCATAAACAAAGACAAAGTTAACGCAATCAAAATAATTTATAGCGATGGAAGTATAATAAGCTTAACTATTGGCCCTACCAAATCTGCATTAACGTTCAACTACTACTAGCAAAACTACAGCAGAAAAAAACTGTTGTGATTGTAACTGGAATTTATAAACAATTGGCCTTCTTTAAATTTATAACATTTTTGACACTTGCAATATATGGCAGGATATCTCTCGTAATATACATTGAGTTCACTTAACGCTTCAAATATGTACACTGAATATCTGAGAAATTCCTATAAAAATATGTATATTTCCTTTATTCATAAATATAGGTAAATGGAAAGAATATAAACTGGAACATTAAACAATAGCATTAGTTCTTTCAAAGAAAAATTTGCTCTTTGTATTAAAAAAAAAAAATAAGGAAAAATAAATACTAAGATATTTGAATCCGGAACTAATATTTAAAAGTAGATGAAGAGGACTGAAAAACTCAGATCAAAGTTGTTTACATTCCCGTTATATTTTCAAGCAACATCCAAAGATGCTACCTCTAGAACTACCACTGGTACACCAACTGGTACAACTACAGGAACTGCAATTAGCAGTGATACAGGCAAAACTACAAGTACTAACACTGGAACTACGACTGAAATACCAACAGGAACTATTACTGAAACTACAACTGGCAATAACCTTATCCCTACGACTGATACAATCACTGGAATTACTACTGAAGCTACGACTGCAACTACCACTGACAAAACAACTGGTACTGCTAATACTGGTACAACATCCGAGACTTCAAGTGGCACAACTAAAGATATTACTACTGGCACAAATACTGGCATTACCACTTTGATTATTATTGGAACTAACACTCCCACTACTAGTGGTACTGATACAATAACTATCACTGGCACAACTGCAGGTACCACCTCTGGCCTAACTGGTACCAATACTGAAAATCCCATTAAATCTACAACAGGTACTACCGCTGGCACTACTACTGGAACTACTTCTGATTCGACTACAGGTACTACTACTGGTACAACTACTGGAACTACCACTGGCGCAACAACAGGTACTACCACTGGTACCACAACAGAAACTACAACTGTTACAACCACTGGTACAACTACTGGTACAACTACTGGAACTACTACTGGCACAACAATAGGTATTACAACAGGAACTACTACTGGTACAACTACAGGTACAACTACTGATACAACAACTGGTACAACTACTGGAACTACCACTGGCACAACAACAGGTACTACCACTGGTACTACAACAGGAACTACTACTGGTACAACTACAGGTACAACTACTGATACAACCACTGGTACAACTACTGGAACTACCACTGGCACAACAACAGGTACTACCACTGGTACTACAACAGGAACTACCACTGGTACTACAACAGGAACTACTAATGGTACAACTACAGGTACAACTACTGATACAACCACTGGTACAACTACTGGAACTACCACTGGCACAACAAGAGGTACTACCACTGGTACTACAACAGGAACTACTACTGGTACAACTACAGGTACAACTACTGATGCAACCACTGGTACAACTACTGGAACTACCACTGGCACAACAACAGGTACTACCACTGGTACTACAACAGGAACTACCACTGGTACAACTACAGGTACAACTACTGATACAACCACCGGTACAACTACTGGAACTACCACCGGCACAACAACAGGTACTACAACTGGTACTACAACAGGAACTACTACTGGTACAACTACAGGTACAACTACTGATACAACAACTGGTACCACTACTGGAACTACCACTGGCACAACAACAGGTACTACCACTGGTACTACAACAGGAACTACTTCTGATACTACAACAGGAACTACTACTGGTACAACTACAGGTACAACTACTGATACAACAACTGGTACAACTACTGGAACTACCACTGGCACATCAACAGGTACTACAACTGGTACTACTACAGCAACTACCACTGGTACAACTACAGGTACAACTACTGATACAACAACTGGTACCACTACTGGAACTACCACTGGCACAACAACAGGTACTACCACTGGTACTACAACAGGAACTACTTCTGATACTACAACAGGAACTACTACTGGTACAACTACAGGTACAACCACTGGTACAACTACTGGAACTACCACCGGCACAACAACAGGTACTACAACTGGTACTACAACAGGAACTACCACTGGTACAACTACTGATACAACCACTGGTACAACTACTGGAACTACCACTGGTACAACTACAGGTACAACTACTGATACAACCACTGGTACAACTACTGGAACTACCACTGGCACAACAACAGGTACTACAACTGGTACTACAACAGGAACTACCACTGGTACAACTACTGATACAACCACTGGTACAACTACTGGAACTACCACTGGTACAACTACAGGTACAACTACTGATACAACAACTGGTACAACTACTGGAACTACCACTGGCACAACAACAGGTACTACCACTGGTACTACAACAGGAACTACTACTGGTACAACTACAGGTACAACTACTGATACAACCACTGGTACAACTACTGGAACTACCACCGGCACAACAACAGGTACTACAACAGGAACTACTACTGGTACAACTACAGGTACAACTACTGATACAACCACTGGTACAACTACTGGAACTACCAGCGTTTCTACTACTGCTACGACCACTGACACAACTACAGGTATGACTATAGGTACAACAGCATGTACTAACCGCTTGAAGTACCGCATGTGCGACTGCTGGAACAAATTCAACCGTTTTCCAATACAGCCAATACAACATGCTTTCGTGTGGCATTGCAGTTACTCCGAGAAAATGTCTAGTTACGAATGGCTTCAGTACAGCGCAGCAAACTTTTATATTACTGCTGTCCCATTTTACTGGTGACTCTAGCTTTGCTTCAATGGATTTGTATTCTACTGTTTTTTCTATTTGCAAAATAGCTTATTAATGCTTTTATTACATAAACACAAGCCAAAACAAAGCCAAAATCATTTAATATTAGTCAGGCATAAAAGGGATGATGGGCTCTCTCTCTCTCTCTCTCTCTCTCTCTCTCTCTCTCTCTCTCTCTCTCTCTCTCTCTCTCTCTCTCTCTCTCTCTCTCTATCAGAGAATTTAGATGTATAAACTTTCTCAAAACTAATGAGGGATGGGTCAAGTTCCTTTTACTAACTTATACTTTTCTTTCGAAGAAAAAATTTTTTGGGGCATAATTTCCACATAAAATTAAAGTCCAAGTTTGGGTACAATATTCTTTTACTCAACAAATACACTCAAGATCTTGATATGGGAGATTTTCCCCCAAAACTGTATAACAACACAGTTCTCAAACACCTTCACACGTATGGTAAGTGATAAGCTCTTTTTTATCTTAACTACCTAACCAGGCTTCATTATAACCCGAGTATTTACTTTTACTTTGATGGTTGCTTTTCTGAACCCCTACAGCAGAGGAACCCTACTCTCTACAGGACCTCCACTGTCATTTTCTCTTGTTCGTTCAGAGTATTCAACATTTCATATCACGTATTGCTCATTTACAGTTGAATCGTCTCTGCCATAGGACTCACGGAATAAGACAGTCTTCAGTTTCCTTTAGAAAACTTCAATATTTTCAATCATTTGGATGTCTCGTGGGAGCTTATTGTCAAGTCTCGGGGCTGCATGTTTAAAGGCTCTAGAGCCTACAGTAGACATATAAGTCGACAGTTTCATCATTAATATATCATTGATGATGATACATTGTGAAATCCGAAAACAATTCCCTAAGAGCCAATATATGTTTTCTGTTTAATTTCCAACTGGGATTATTGCTTGTATTTAGAGTACAAAGAAAATTGCACATTTCTATCAGTTGTGATCTGGCTTACTATCCTAAAACTAGATTTCTGTCTATCCCTCTGGATAAATACTTTTGCTAAGCAGTTGTGGCTGAGTAATCAGGAGTTTTATTCTGTTTATTTCGATTTACAGTCACATAAATATCTTAAAAAAAGTTACAATTTCAAAACATGTGATATACCATATGACATCCCTTATATTATTTATTGATTAATATAAATTTGATTCTCTTAGTGAATTAGAAGTGGATATTAAAAAATAGAGAAGCAATCATATGAGAAACTTTATATTACTGAAAGATTTCTACTCAGAGTTAGAAGTTGAAAAATCCGTTTAGGGCACACATTTTTAGATATAACCTTAGAAAAGACAAAAACATTTTTGTGAAAAAATAAATATTCATGAAAAAAATAATAAAAAAGTTAAATTTAGGTAAATTTAATAAAGAAAAAATTAAAATATGGATGAAAATGACTGTAACCCTCATATAGAATCATTCAATATATTTTTCATATCTATTTTCAAGGATCAACCACAGGTACTACATCTGGTACTACCACTGGAACTACAACTGCTACTACTACAGGAACTACAACTGGTACAACTACTGGAACTACCACTGGTACAACAACAGGTACTACTACAGGAACTACTACTGGTACAACAACTGGAACTACCACTGGTACAACAACAGGTACTACAACTGGTACTACTACAGCAACTACAACTGGTACAACTACTGGAACTACCACTGGTACAACGACAGGTACTACGACTGGTACTACTACAGGAACTACTAGTGGTACAACCACTGGAACTACCACTGGTACAACAACAGGTACTACGACTGGTACTACTACAGGAACTACTACTGGTACAACTACTGGAACTACCACTGGTACAACAACAGGTACTACAACTGGTACTACTACAGGAACCACTACAGGAACTACCACTGGTACAACTACAGGAACTACCACTGGTACAACTACAGGAACTACCACTGGTACAACTACGGGAACTACCACTGCTACTACTACTGGAACTACCACAGCTACTACTACAGGAACTACCACTGCTACTACTACTGGAACTACCACAGCTACTACTACTGGAACTACCACAGCTACTAGTACAGGAACTACTACTGCTACTACTACTGGAACTACCACTGCTACTACTACAGGTACAACTACAACTACCCCTTCCCCTTAAACTATCCCAGTTTCGACGGCTGGAACTATCATCAACACAACTTCAACCGTTTCCAAATACATGTTTTGATGACACAGTCAATACATCTTTACTTGATTGCCACACTGTAGTTTCTGCTGATTCTATTTTCTGATTAAGAATCAGTTCAGTTTAAATGAGCAAACTTTCTAACTATTCCTGTCCTACTTTACTACTGACTTATTAATAACATGACCTTTTTCTTTCAAAAGAAACATTTTTTGGGGGACATTGTTTGCATATCAAACTAAAGTTAACACTGGCATGAAATTCACTTTTTAATGTTATGTAGAGAATATATCAAAACCAAAATTACCTATTCATACTTTCAGTCATGATGCCAGATAATTCATAATCAATCAATCAATCATACTTTCAGAATAGATGGCATAATGTTTCCTTTAATTGAAGTAATATATTTCTACCTTTTTTCTAAAGCATAATTACTGTTGGATTCTTTTCCTGATTATGAATTATTATTATTTTACAAGGGTCCTTGAATATTACAAAGAGTAAAAATATCATCACACAGACAAAATTGTGATATTTGTATTGTATTTTTCTCTAATTCTTTTTTCTTTCGTATCCACTACAGGAACTACTACAGGAACTACTACTGCTACTACTACAGGAACTACCACTGCTACTACCACTGGTACTACTACAGGAACTACCACTGCTACTACCACTGGTACTACGACAGGAACTACTACTGCTACTACCACTGGTACTACTACAGGAACTACCACTGCTACTACTACAGGAACTACCACAGCTACTACCACTGGTACTACTACAGGAACTACCACTGCTACTACCACTGGTACTACTACAGGAACTACCACGGGTACTACTACAGCAACTACCACTGCTACTACCACTGGTACTACTACAGGAACTACCACTGCTACTACCACTGGTACAACTACAGGAACTACCACTGCTACTACTACAGGAACTACAACTGCTACTACCACTGGTACAACTACAGGAACTACCACTGGTACTACTACAGGAACTACCACAGCTACTACCACTGGTACTACTACAGGAACTACCACTGCTACTACCACTGGTACTACTACAGGAACTACCACTGCTACTACTACAGGAACTACCACAGCTACTACAACAGGTACTACTACAGGAACTACCACTGCTACTACCACTGGTACTACTACAGGAACTACCACAGGTACTACTACAGCAACTACCACTGGTACTACTACAGGAACTACCACTGCTACTACTACAGGAACTACCACAGCTACTACCACTGGTACTACTACAGAAACTACCACTGCTACTACCACTGGTACTACTACAGGAACTACCACTGCTACTACCACTGGTACAACTACAGGAACTACTACTGCTACTACTACAGGAACTACCACTGCTACTACTACTGGAACTACCACTGCTACTACTACAGGTACTACATCTATCGCTTAAACTACTCCCAGGTTTGACTGCAGGAAATATCATCGGAACAACTTCAACCGTTTCCAAATGCATGTTTCAATGACACAGTCAATAAATCATTGCTTCACTGTAGTTTCTGCTGATTCTAATTTCTGATTAAGAATCAGTTCAGTTTAAATGAGCAAACCTTCCTACTATTCCGATCCTGCTTGACTACTGAATTATTAATAACATGACCTTTTTCTTTGAAAGGAAACTTTTTTTTTTAACATTGTTTGCATATAAAACTAAAGTTAACGCTGGCATGAAATTCACTTTTTAATGTTATGTAGAGAATATATTAAAAACACTATTTCCTAATCATATTTTCAGTAAGGATGCCAGATAATTCATAATCAATCAATCAATCAATCAATCAATCAATCATACTTTCAGAATAGATGGCAGAATGTTTCCTTTAATTGAAGTAATATATTTCTACCTTTTTTCTAAAGCATAATTACTGTTGGATTCTTTGCTTGATTATGAATTATTATTATTTTACAAGTGTTCTTGAATATTAAAAAGAGTAAAAATATCATCACACAGACAAAATTGTGATATTTGTATTGTATTTTTCTCTAATTATTTTTCTTTCGTATCTAAGACCCTTTCGATGTAATGTTTCCTTTATAAATTGTCCATCATTACTTTATAATTATATCAGTATTTCTGCATCATTTATATACTATCCTTATCCCCTTTAGTTACATATAATAAGTTCTTTTTTTATTTAATGTACTGAATATATTTGTTTCAAAACTGTTGTAAAAAGTAAAACGAATCTATTGGTGGATCTTCTATTCAGGTGAAATAACAAAATCCTCTAAAGAAAAACTTTCCAAAAATGAAAACCTTTAGTACTTTACTGGCTACTTCTTGATCATCTTTACCTTTCCAAAAATGAAAACCTTTAGTACTTTACTGGCTACTTCTCGATCATCTTTACCTTTCCAAAAATGAAAACCTTTAGTACTTTACTGGCTACTACTTGATCATCTTCACCTTTCCAAAAATGAAAACCTTTAGTACTTTACTGGCTACTTCTTGATCATCTTTACCTTTCCAAAAATGAAAACCTTTACTACTTTACTGGCTACTTCTTGATCATCTTTACCTTTCCAAAAATGAAAACCTTTACTACTTCACTGGCTACTTCTTGATCAGCTTTTACTTTCTGAACAGGAAAACCTTTAGTGCTTTACTGGCTACTTCTTCATCATCTTTAACTTTCCAAAAATGAAAACCTTTAGTACTTTACTGGCTACTTCTTGATCAGCTTTTACTTTCCGAACAGGAAAACCTTTAGTGCTTTACTGGCTACTTCTTGATCAGCTTTTACTTTCCGAACAGGAAAACCTTTAGTGCTTTACTGGCTACTTCTTGATCAGCTTTTACTTTCCGAACAGGAAAACCTTTAGTGCTTTACTGGCTACTTCTTGATCAGCTTTTACTTTCCGAACAGGAAAACCTTTAGTGCTTTACTGGCTACTTCTTGATCAGCTTTTACTTTCCGAACAGGAAAACCTTTAGTGCTTTACTGGCTACTTCTTGATCAGCTTTTACTTTCCGAACAGGAAAACCTTTAGTGCTTTACTGGCTACTTCTTGATCAGCTTTTACTTTCCGAACAGGAAAACCTTTAGTACTTTACTGGCTACTTCTTGATCAGCTTTTACTTTCCGAACAGGAAAACCTTTAGTACTTTACTGGCTACTTCTTGATCAGCTTTTACTTTCCGAACAGGAAAACCTTTAGTGCTTTACTGGCTACGTCTAGCGCCACTTTCTCTACAGCGTGTTTAAAGTCGCGCTAGAGTAGCCGTCTATCGGGAGAGTTTAATCTCCAATCTAATCGCACCTTAATAGTGAAATCAGGTTTCTCTTTTTGCTAAACTTGTAATTAAACTCACGAGTTGGACCTTCAAAACCACTATTGTTGTTGTTGTTGTTGTTACTGTTGTTGGTGTTGTTAAAACAAGCAAAGGTTTCCGTGACCTTAAAATTTCATATCTAAATTTCATCACTAAACTCACGAGTTGCTCCTCCAAAAGCATTATTATTATTATTATTATTATTATTATTGTTGTTGTTGTTGTTACTGTTGTTGGTGTTGTTAAAACGAGCAAAGGTTTCCGTGACCTTAAAATTTCATATCTAAATTTCATCATTAAACTTATGAGTTGGACTTCCTAAAGCGCTGTTGTTGTTGTTGTTGTTAAAACAAGCAAAAGTTTCAGTGACCTTAGAATTTCTTATATAAATTTCATCATTAAACCCGTGAGTTGGGCGTCCAAAAGCAGTATTATTATTGTTGTTTTTGTTGTTATTGATGTTGTTGTTGTTGTTGTTGTTAAAACAAGCAAGGGTTTCAGTGACCTTAAAATTTCATATCTAAATTTGGACTTGGATTTTGGACTTCCAAAAGCACTATTATTGTTGATGTTGTCTTTGTTGTTAAAACAATCAAAAGTTTCAGTGACCCCAAAAATGTATATCTAAATTGCTCGGAAATTTCACTACACAAACAAAACCAATTTTGTTGCAATACAGTTCATCATTTTCATCATCTGGACATCCTCACAGCTTTTCCAATCTTAATTACAAGCTTAATGAGGTAAATCTAGTTCGTTGTGGTGATGGGGGGGGGGGGCGGTCGGCGTTACAATTGGAGTCTCTGTCTGTCTCTTTGATGGTTCTTTTCAGCTGTCTCTGCGAAAGCTTGAGAGACAGACAGACTTAATTCATGACTCAGATGGGAGATCCGGACGAATGAGGGGAAAGAAAAGGGGAAAAACCAGTTAACAAGAAAAGGCTTTCCACTAATTACTCCCCTTAATTACTAACAAACTTCCTAACTGTTTCCAAGACCCTCTGGAGATTGACGAATGGCACAATTCAGAAAGACTTTAAGCAACAGATTAAAAAAAAAATAAAGCATCAGAATTTTAAAAAAACGAACGATAAACTCATAAACACTTATGGCTGATTACGTGAACTGGACATTTTGCTTGACCTTGAACTTTGACCTCCCAAAATTTATTCTTTTCCAGCTTTTTACATAAGAGTTATTTCCTGTAAGTTTCACTACTCTACGATTAAAATTGTGGCCAGGAAGCTGTTCACAAACAAACACACAAACAGGGGTGAAAACATAACTTTCTTCCAATTTAGTTGGCGGAGGTAATAAACAAACAATAATATAATGTATAAACATTATATAATCCTTTCAAGGAAATATATAGCATGTTAGACCTACCTATGTGTTAAAGAAATACACTTCAAGCAACTTTTTATTATTTTCGTTTGCTTTGGAAGACTAAAAGCTCGTAAAATTGTGAAAATCGTTTGCAGAAATAACGAAAGCTTGCTAACGTAAAATAAAACTGATAATATTAGTCCTTCAACTCTTCAGTTTAAGAGTTGAAGGGAAAGACGCCTTTCGATGTGGCATCGGTGGAAATAGATGTAGAAACGTGGCACCACTGCATTGGAAGGTATTGTTGATAGTCTTGTGGTAGAACCGTTTGTGAAAAGTGTTAATTTCGTCGTTCATTGTGATATTATCGAATTTCTATCCAGAGCTCGAGTTAATTCATGTTGAAGATACATAAGATGTGACTAAGGTAAGCCTATTATGATAAATGTTTCTTTTGGAACTGGTAGTTAAATCCATTACGGCCTATAACCTACCGACCTACTGTCACGCCCTTCATAACACGACTCCCTGTGAAGTATAGGAATGGCTCGGCGTCCTGTAATACAAGCCCTTGGCTCATTTAAATGTATTAACAGTTAAGGAAATTATGCCATATTGATGCACGACTGGTTAGGGATACGCCAATACAGGGTAGGTTTGTCCAAGCTAGGCCTATTTATCTTAGCCCTATAACTTTGTCTATTTGTAGCTTAACCTAATCTAGGGATTACCTAGGCTAACTCGACCTAAAGTTAATAGTACTAGCCTAATACGGTAATCCTTCACCATATTTAGTTTAGGAATATTTCATGAGCCTACCCAACTTCGAAAACGAACATTGCAGGCTAACATATCAACATAAATTGCAGCCTACAATAATAGGCCTACAGCGTAATCCTATGACCATCAGTCGACAGCATTTTCACAAACACTAGCATAATAAATAAATAGCAAAAAGCAGTTCTTAGAAGGCTGTTCACTATCAACTTAATATAATATATGCAAAGTTATATTTGATTATTAAAGAAATAGTTTGAATGTAGCAAAACATACTTCGCTAAACTGCATCCAGAACCTATACTTAGGCCTACTGCTTTTATACGTCTTATTTCTCCACTAAATTATATCACATCATTCATCCTTGCTTTAATCAAGCTATTTCTGTAAGTTTTTGTTACTGCATAGCATAAATAATGTTCTTTAAAAGCTTAGTATGAAAATAATGATCTATTTATAGAAACTCAACGATTTGAACAACGGAATCTTGTCAGCTACTTCAGACTCAATGTCCCAGCTGAAACTATTATAAATAATAGCTTTTTTGGGCTCAAGCCATGTCATCCTGATGGAAGGTTCCTTCAGTAGCTTCCTTTGGATATATATAACTACTAAAATATTCCCAGAGAATTAAACTAAAGGTTTTCACAGAATTCTAACTTCTGGAGCGAGTATTCTAAGGGTTATCCCTTTAGAATATCATATATCAACAGGGGACGCATGCATTAACACGTCACATGGCCATCTGCACCCCAGCTAGCGTTTACGCTTCGAGGGGGAGATGTGGTGAGGGAATGTGGGAGGTATCTGAGGTGCCGTTCCAAAGATACTCTCCCTTCGTCACTGTTACGATACTCACAGCTGCGTGACGTCACGTCCGCCCGCTTCATTCCGTATTCAGTAGCGATAACGCGCTTTGGTTTTTTCCCTTTTATCGCTGTTTTTTGTGTGCATCCTTCAAGATGTCTCTGCCTTCTGCTTCGCCTTCTTCTGGAAAGTTGAGTACCAGGTTCTTGTACTGTTTAAATAAGCTCTGGCCGTCGAGTAACAATTTTTTACGCTAAAATCTTGAGTTTTGTGGCCGAGCTGTGCCTTGCTCCGGGACGCCATTTACGGCGCTGCTGTTCGCTTGCATGCGTTATTTAGTTAGCCAGAACAGCCTTTCCCGGCCTTTTAACTGAGATAAATCTTTAGTTATTTAGTCTTCATTTTTAGGAATAAGTTATATTATGCCGATAGTGGTCTTCGGCGATTTTAGTTAGCCGTCCCCATACTAGCCTTTCAGCCTAGCATAGGCTACAGCCTAGTGTTCATGTTTGCTTCAGCATGATATAATAAGTGTTCCTAGTGTTATGTTAATGAAGATATAGGCTTAGTTAGCCAGCATAGCCTTCCCGGAGTAATAACTAAATTTATCTTAGGTTATTTAATCTTCAATTTTAGGAATAGTTAATTTATGCTGTTGTGGTCTTCGGCGCTCCTAGCCAGTCGACCCCATACTGGCCTTTCAGCCCAGCATAGGCCACAGCCTAGTATTCATATTTACTTCTGCATATGAGTGTTCCTAGTGTTATTTTAATGAAGATTTAGGCATTTTTAAACATATACAAGATTCCTTGCTGCACTTATTTTCGCCTTCGAGGAACCATACAAGGAATGGTGCCTGGCCCAACCAGGCCATACCTAACCCAATGCTGGGACCCTTGTATGCTTCCTTATCTCCCTTACCCTAATGTATCTCCCTCTGGGTAGCCTTGCTTTTTCTAGCCCTTTACCCGAAACACTTCGGGTAGGCTAGGTTAGGTAGTTCTTCCCTCTTCCCTCCCATAGTGTATGGGGGGATTTCGGTCAGAACCCCAGAGTACTTATCGTTCATACCAGTCCACCCCTAAGGAACGTCTTTCCCCTGGGGTATCGACTGAGACTGAAGGTAGGGGGGGCCTAGCCCTCCCCCCCTAGACTGCTCTTGGTTGGGACTAGTCCCTTCTTCCTGTAGCCTAGCGATATGCATCCCCAGCCTTACCTAGTCTATGAGGAGATCTCCTGGTTTAGGTTAGGCCTTGGGGGTCTCTGTTTTATTATAGTTTAGGACAGTACACCAGTTCTGTTCCTACTCTGAACTAACCTACCCTAGGGTTGGAGAGCGCTTCTCTCCTACCTGGGTAGTATAGAAAACAGATTCCCCCACCATCTGGGAGCTTTAGGGTCGCGATCCCTTCTGCCCCCTCACCCCCCTCCCCCCCTACCCCACTCTATTCTTTGTGTCAGCTTGCCTTCACACCCCTGTCCGCTGTCCTACAATTCCCCCTCAGGGAGAATTGTAGGTTAAGCTGCTCTCTCCTGCCTGGGTGGCCGCTCTGCTACACTTCCCCCTCATAGTCGAACTATGGGGTTGTGTTAGCGGCCACCCTTCCAGC
The DNA here is from genome assembly GCF_036898095.1 of Palaemon carinicauda. NCBI lineage: Eukaryota > Metazoa > Arthropoda > Malacostraca > Decapoda > Palaemonidae > Palaemon > Palaemon carinicauda. The sequence continues at coordinate 35,481,327 of NC_090766.1, read as the reverse complement.
AGGAGAACACCCTCCCCCCCCCTGTCTAGAGTGTTCTCTGATCCTCCCTTGGATTACCTTTGGCACCCAGCCGTCTGCCGGCTCCCTGCCGTCGGATGATTGGGTCCCCCCCCTATCATGAGTACACTCCTTCCGGAGGAAAGCCGGTTGGGTATCGGACATTACCCTTCCCCCTTCCCTCCTTCTCTTTCTCTCTCCTATCATGGTGCTGGTCCACTGCCCCTGCCGCCTCCCGGCGACTGCCGCCGGCACGCCAGGTAACTTCCTACTATATAGGACCTTCCTATCTCAGGTTTACCTAAGGCAACACCCTGCCGGCTGCTGGGGGCTACTGCACCTTGCCGCACACCCAGAGAACTTCCTACTTCATAGGACTTCCTGTCTGAGGGCCATCCATAGCGCCAGCCTGCCGGCTGCCGGCGACCGCCTCCCCTTGCCGTCGACCGCCGCCCCTTGCCGCCGACCGCCGCCCCTTGCCGGCGACCGCCGCCCCTTGCCGCCGGCCGCCGCCCCTTGCCGCCGACCGCCGCCCCTTGCTGCCGACCGCCGCCCCTTGCTGCCGACCGCCGCCGCCGCCGGGGGCAGCCACCACTGCCGCCGGGGGCAGCCACCACTGCCGCCGGCTTCTCAGACACCTTCCATCTGATGTACCCAAATAGGTTCACCATTGCCGGCTGCCGGAGGCCTCCGCCCTGCCGACGGTTGCACCTATAAGTGTTTCCTACCTCTCTGCTACTCATTGCATAGCCTTGACGGATTCACCCCGCCGGACCAGGCCTCCGGCTTGCCGGCAACCCGCCGCGGCTTCCATGGACAAGCACCCCTTCCCCCCGGCTGCCGGCCCCGTGCCGGCAGTCGACCTATACATCCATATAGCCAGACTGATCTTCTTTGCTGTTTCATACCCTGAAGACAGTGTCTGAGCTGTATGAGTGTACCATACAATGTTTCCAGCATACTCTGTGCTTCTCAGTGCAGTCTCTTACCGGGACCTTCCCAAATATTGAGGGGTTTATCCTATTTCCCCTCCTTTATCTAACCCTCTTAATGAGAGAATGCCTTGATGAAGTCATTGAGCTTCAGCACGGCATTTCATTCCCGTGCTGAAACTTGGTGACGGGCAAGAGGGCTCTCGAACTTGGGGAAATTGCTCCCCCAGTTCAAATCTAAATTTCTCTCTTTCACCTTTTTCTTTTTCTCAATATTACTTCGACCTTATCCTAATTTCATAAACTTTCTTTAGTCTTGCTTTCCAAACTATATGAGAAAAATTTCCCTCATTATATGTGTGTATATATTATGTACATATATATTTATTATTATTTTTTTTTTCTCTCCTATGGCTTGGATGTATTTACATCCATTGTAGCCCCGGCGGGGATGTTCATACATCCTTTATTGCTGCCTGTTTTGTTGAGTGGGAGGAGGTATCACGGTTGGGAGGTGTTTGCATTCAAAGCTATATGTGAGAGTATTGGATGATTTATCCATCCCGTAGATGGTTTGGTCCTTTTTGGCGGAACTATTCTCAAGTGTTGGGTCTTCGGAATCCAGGGGGATCCAATGCTTGGGGTAGGACTCTCGGCTTTTGCCCGGAAGCCCGTCATTATAGATATAGGGAGCATGATTCCATAATTTCTTGGTCTCAGTCCTAACAGGCGAGTTCAGCTTACACCTGTGCCTCTACGTATATCTGTTTTGCTGCTATCCTTCGGGTAGGGTATGGAGTGGACCATCTGGGAAGTATACGCTTATTGTGCGGATAGTGGAGAGTGCAAATTTCCTTTCCGACGTGTGATGGCCTAATATTCTCGAGCAGGTACATCAAACTTACCATTTTCTCTCTCTTTCGTCTAATGGATTCTTTAAGGAACGAACCCCCATCCCCTGGATACGCTGACTCTCTCCCGGCACTGTTGACGACCTCTGCTAATGTGATAAGGGAAAGCTCTGTTGATGACCTCGGAACAGGAAAGGACCATTATACTGATATTTCTAAATCGAGTAATTTGGGTAACACGAGGAAACTTCGAATCCTCCATGTTACACAAATTTCAATAGAGACAAATTATGATGATCTATGTAAAGCATTTGAATGCTATAGATGCATAAAAGAAATATGGATGAAACTTGAAGCTGAAACTTGGGATTCATGGATATCTTATAGTAGTTATGACGAAGCATTTAGTGCAATAAGTAACTTGAATAATATTAAAATTAATAACTTGAATGCCGCGGCTGCTCTCTGCGATAAGGTACCAAAAGATTTGGATGTATACAGGCCTGCCGATTGGTTGGAAAAAGACGCAGATTTAGTTATGCCCTCCCAGAGAAATCCAAAACCACCAATGTGGCTTATAGCTGAATCAAAGGGGGTTACAGGGAATTATTTTAAAATATGCAAATTGATTCAGAAAAAAGTAGGAACTATTGCACCAGGTGATATATCTCGTTTCGGAAAAAATAGTTTCCTTATCCATGCCAAATCCAGTACACAGTCGGTAATATTGTCCAATATAAAAATAAGCAATGATGACGTTAAGTTAGATGTCAAACCCCACATAAATTTTAGCTACGGAAGGGGCGTAGTTTTTAACAGAGATCTATATGATTTTACAGAGGAGGAGATACTGGCCATGTGTCCATTAAATGTATGGAAAGTTCATAAAGTCCCAGGTACATCAATGATAATCCTTACGTTCCAGGATGCTGATGTACCTTTTCATATTATTATCGAGAACGAAAGGATTAAAGTAAGACCCTTCAAGCAGAAGCCATTGCAATGCTTTAATTGTTTTAAAATTGGGCACCCGTCCAAAGTTTGCAAAAATGAGAAGATGTGTGGTATTTGCTCCAAATCTTACCATTGAGAGTGTGCACTTGGAGCCAGGTGTTTAAATTGCAGCTCGAATCACAAATCCACAGACAAGAGCTTTGAGCTATATAAGTTGGAGGAAGCTGCCCTCAACAAATCAAACTTAGAACATATAAGTGTGACCCATGCCAAAAGACTATTGAATAAATCAAATACATATGCTAAGGCATTAAAATCAAACCAACTTAGCGCTGCCAATAGCTCAAAAAAAAAAAGAATACTATCTGACAAAATGTCAAATAACGAGGTAAACATATTACCTCCTGAGGCTTTACCACGGTGTATTAACACTAGGTCATTGCCCATTGCTGTACAGCCTTCAGCCGCCATTACAAAAAAATAATACAAACCTCTCTCAGGCCATGTCCTTGCCTGATCTGATGGAGGTTCCACTTAAGACTAACTTACCTGATGCACCTGTTGTGGGAAAGGTGCAAAAACCTCGAATCCCACCATCTATTAATCGTAAAAGAGAGAGACCTCCATCTCTCTCTCCACCCTCCATTAGAAACGTTGGCTATGACATCAAATAAATTTGATGTTTTGTCTGTTGATGTTTCTAATGAACCAGAAGATGAACTGAATAAATCAGAAATTCAAGTTGAGGTCCACCATCCACCTCAACAAATAGATAAAAAGAATACAAAGAAAAACACAAATGTAAAACCCAACATAACAAGACCACCTCTGAAGAAACCTACTGGTAATAATGTTAAATTAAAAACTGCTAATGGGAAGACCTCATCCAAGATGTCTTCCAGAAATAATCCATAGTTTTCTCCTCCATTTTGCAATAGAACTGTCAGGGTTTGAGGGCGAAATATGAAGAACTTAAGCTCCTAATTCATGAGCATTCCCCCATAATTGTATGTCTACAGGAAAGTATGCTTGATTCTAACACTCCTAGTCCTCGAGAGTATGTTAGCTATAGAACACCATATAATCAACAAGCAGGGAGCCATGGCGGAAGTCTCATGTACATTCGTCGAGATGTTCCCCAAATACCTATATCTATACGTACAATCCTGCAGGCAGTTGTACAAATTGATATAGGGAGAAAATATACAATATGCTCTCTGTACTTACCTCAAAATGATAATATTTTATATGATGATTTAGCAGAGGTCATTCAACAACTCCCTCAACCTTTTCTCTTACTGGGAGATATGAATGGTAGACATCCTTTATGGAGTGATGTTTTGGCCAACACAAGGGGCAATATTATCTCATCAATTGTGGAGAATGAGGATGTGGGACTCCTTAATAAAAGAGAGCCCACACACTTCCATGTTCAGACAGGTACTTTGTCATGCATTGACCTTTCAATTGCAAGCTCTAACTGCCTTCTTGATGATTTTGATTGGAAGACATTAGATGATTGGCATACCAGTGATCATGCACCAATCATTATAAACACCAACAAGGGTCCGTCTTTGCAAAGATCGCCACGTTGGAATCTAGACAAGGCAGACTGGGTTAAATTTTCTGAGCTAAGTGAAATCGAAGGGAGAGCAGAACGGTTTGAAAGTGTTGAAGATGCCATAGACCTACTGAATGGAACTCTTCATACAGCAGGAGTCAATTCAATTCCCAAAACAACAGGGTTATTCAAACGACGACCAGTCCCGTGGTGGTCTTCAGAACTAACTGCACTCCACAGAGCCACAAGAAGATCTCTTAACACGATTGCGTAGACGCAGAACTGATGAGAATTTAATTATGTACAAGAAATGTAGAGCACAGTTCCGTCGTGCCATGAAAGAAGCAAGGCGCCAGTCATGGATGTCTTTTGTTTCCTCCATTAACAGTAGAACACCACCATCTTCTGTGTGGAGGAAAGTAAAAAAGATAGCTGGCAAATTCACCCCCAACCCACCACCAGTGTTGAAGGTGAATGGCCAGTATGTAACTGAAGCAAATGAAGTTAGCAATGCCCTGGCTAATCCTTTTTCAAATGTATCCAGCAAGTGTGAAGGAGCCCCTGGTCACCAGTATAGGAGCACTGAAAAAAAGAAAATTTTAAATTTTGCAACAAGAAGGGAAGAGTCGTATAATTCTCCTTTCACTGAAAGAGAATTTGATTCCGCACTTGCTCATTACAATGATACAGCCCCTAGACCCGATGGAATTCCATATGCAATGATTAAACATGAACATTTTAATACAAAGCTATTTATTTTAAGCATTATTAATAGAATATGGCATGATCATAGTTACCCAAGTGTTTGGGAACTAGCCACTATTTTAGCCTTTTTAAAACCCGGTAAAGACAAGTTTTTAGCAGCAAACTATCGTCCTATTGCATTGACATCTTGTTTATGTAAAATCATGGAGAAGATGATCAATGCAAGGCTGATATGGTACCTTGAAAAGAAAGATATTTTATCACCGATTCAATGTGGATTCCGAAAAATGCACTCAACGACTGATGTGTTGATACGACTTGAGTCTTCTATTTGTGAAGCCTTTGCTTCCAAACAGCACCATGTTACAGTATTTTTTGACCTTGAAAAGGCATATGATACCACACGGAGATATGGTATTCCTAAAACCATTCATGAATTGGGATTGAGAGGAGAGCTGCCACTATTTATTCAGGCATTTCTTTCACGTAGAGTTTTTCAAGTGAGAATGGGGGAAACTCTATTAGAAAGTAAGTGCCAGGAAGAAGGAGTTCCTCAGGGTAGTGTGCTGAGTGTAACCCTTTTTGCACTAGCAATTAATGGGATATCCTCAGCCATTCCCCAGGATGTTCTCTCAACATTATTTGTTGATGATCTCTCAATATTATTTGCTGGCACTAGAATGGCAATGGTTGAGAGAAAAATCCAACTCTCTATTGATAAAATTATCCAGTGGGCTGACATGAATGGATTTAAGTTCTCGACAAGTAAAACTTCCATTGTCCATTTTTGTCGTATCCGGCGAGTACATCCAGACCCGGATATATACATTAAAGGTCAACGGATACCATGTGCAAGAGAAGCTAAATTTTTAGGTTTGATATTTGATTGTGGGCTTACAGGGGTTTCTCACTTAAAAGCATTAAAAGCTAAATGTGTTGAAGCTCTGAATATCTTAAAAGTATTGTCCCATACATCGTGGGGGGCAGACCGCAATACTATTTTAAAATTATACAAGGCCTTGATTTTTTCCATAATTAGTTATGGTTGTGAGGTATATTCTTCAGCCACCCCAAGCCGGTTAAAAATATTAGACTCGATACATCATGCAGATATTAGATTGTCTACTGGAGCTTTTAAAACCTCGCCTATCCCAAGTCTCCTTGTTGATGCTGGAGAGTTACCTCTAGACCTTTACCGAATGTCTTCCATTCTTCGGTATTGGTTTAGATTGCAAAGACTCCCTAACTCTCTAGCCTTTCAGACTGCAAGCCTTGTAAGACACGCATCATACTTTGAGTTGCACCCAAAATCTCCTCAACCTTATGGCTTTCGGGTGAAACGATTAGTAAATAGTCTTGATATAATTAGAAATAAGGTACTTCCATTCAAGGTATCATCAATGCCTCCATGGAAGTTACCAGAGATATCTTTTTGTAAATATTTTATTGGAGATAAGAAGAATATGTCAGACCTAGAAGCCAGGTGTCTATTTAATGAACACGTTAAAGAACATAGAGGATCAACTTTTATCTATACTGATGGCTCCAAATCTGATGCTGGCGTTGGATTTGGAGTACATAGTAATGGTTTTAATTGTAGAGGTGCACTTCCTCTGACCGCTTACATATTTACTGCCGAACTGTATGGCATATTAACCGCTATTGAGAAAATAGAGTTGGAGAAGGAGGGTAATTTTACAATTTTTAGTGATGCAAGGAGTGTCCTTCAAGCTATGGAAGTTTTTAATTCTAATAACCCTCTAGTTTTAAAGATTTTAGAATGGCTTTTCATTATTGGACGGAGAGTTATAACAGTTCAATTTTGTTGGGTTCCAGCACCTGTAGGTGTGTCCGGGAATGAGAAGGCAGATTCACTGGCTAAGGAGGCTGCATCCGAGTTGCTGCCAAGAAGGTATCCCATTCCCTGTAATGATTTCTTACCTGACATCAAGAAATTGGTTTGCAATAAATGGCAACAGCAATGGGATAGTCAAGATGGCAATAAAATGAGGGAAGTAACAAATGACATATCTCCTTGGAGGTATAATATGATGCCCCGAAAATGGGAGACGTCTCTTTGTCGTCTCCGTATTGGTCACACTCGGTTGACGCATGAGTTTCTGCTGAAGGGCCAACACCAACCGTATTGTGACGACTGTTTAGTACCTCTAACAGTAAGGCATTTGTTGACCGAATGCCCCAATTATAACAACTTGCGGAATAGATATTTGTTTGAGGCTCGAGGTGAGGGTGGCAGGTTCATCCTTGCCAAGATTCTAGGAAATGATGTGTCCTACCATGCAAGTGGCATTTTTAGATTTATTTCAGAAGCAGGTCTTCTGAAAAATATTTAACTTTTATGACATTCAATTTTTATGATTTTAATTGAATACTCTTTAATTTTTTATTTTATTTTATTTTTTATTTTTGTATACATAAATTAAATGTTACCGGCGTCAATGACCTTAGATGTCAGGATGCCTGAAAACTTTAAATCATTCATTCATTCATTCCTTTATCTAAGTTCTGAGTGATCTCAGACCTTCTCTACCCTGTAGACAATTCCTTTATAAGGAAGCCTAGTCTGGCTTCCCCATAGGGATACCATTCCCTCTCCTATAACCTCAGGTTCTAAGGAATTGCCAGCAGAAAAGGTCGCGGTACCTGGCTGGACGGGATTCACAAGTATGTGTCTTCCTTCTTCTTTTCTAGCTCACCTATCCGGTGCTCACATAACACAATTTTAAGTTTAAGAATTAGATTAAGGAATCTTAATTTAAGAGTAATGTAAGTCATGACTCTATTTCCATGTACTCATGTTCTCTTTCTTTTACTGGAGGAGTACGTGAAATGTGAAAGGCCCTTCTGCTCGATCCACCGCCCGGACTTTTACGGGCATGGTGCGTGTCGGACTCATGCCTCCTGTACGGCAAAGAAGGGCAACCTCAAATACTGGGATCCAGTCTCCTGCCCAGTCTGCAAAGGCCTCCTTGACGAGGGATTTGACAACCCCCCGTCCTTAGAAGCCAGGGACAATGCTCGAGAGAAACTGCGCAGGTGGGTGCGCGGTTTACAGAAAAACGCTGCCGGACCGTACCTCCCTTTCCGAAAGCGACGGCAGATTCTGTGATCCCCAGGATCAGATCCCATTGGTTCAATTGCCCGTTAACCGGACATCGAGACTACGCTTAGCAAGTGTAGTCTAGACGATGTGGAGAAGATGTCGGACGTGTCAGACGACACCGAGAGGACCCTTATGGGCGAGGATCCGGAAGAAGAAGAGGATCAGGTGGAATACCCTGATTCGGAGGGCGAAGTCGCCCCTCCACCTCCGGCAGCTCCTGTAGTGACCGAGGAGCCAGTCCCCTCTACCTCCGCTGCACCGCAGCCCATGCTGCCTGCCACCGAAAATGCCATCCGCGTATTGGTGGCCTTGATGGACGAGAGGCTTAGTAAGCATTCCTCCCAGATTACAAGTCTTTTCTTGGAATTGAGGCAACCGAAGAAGATCTCGGTTAAGGATCTTCCTTCCTGCTCGGAGTCTAACCCCTGGAGGTATGCCGAGCATATGCCAATCACAACTGGCAAGATTTTCATAAACGACAAGCTAGGGTCTATCCTCCTGGAAGAAGTGGAATTCTTCCAGAACTTCGAAGCTTACCCGGACTGTTACGTCCGACTTAACACCGAACCGGCCTCCAAGGAGGAGACTGAGCCCAAGGAGGTGATCGTGTTCGATCACTCAGAGGCCCAAGCTTTACTGGCAGATTGCCTGAAGAGCTGCGGCTTTACTAATTCGAAAATGCTAGCTCTAAGCAAGAAGCACCCGTCCTTTATTGCTCCCTCTTCTGCATCCTTTCCCTTTGTGGAAAAAGCCTTCCATGCGGTCATGAAGGCGGTGGAAGAAGGAAAACCCTGTCCTACCCTGGAGGAGTGTAGGCCCCTCTCCCTCGCTCTTCCCCCCGACGACAAGTTCTGGAAAGATATCCAATACACCTTCACGGTTGGGAAGCTGGACCCTGACGTAGCTGGACGTCAGTTTAACGAGGACCTCCCGAAATTGAATGACCACCTTCTTCGTCGGGAGCAAGAGACCAAGGAGAGACTGGCTGCCTTCCTGTTTCACCAGATTCAGCTTGAGGTCATGGCTGGGGACGTTAGGGTCCCAGACCTCTATATGGTTCTGGCAAAAACCCACCTAGTGACTGTGATGAAGGACCTGTACAGCTTCATCAGGTCCCGGAGAACCTGCAGAGAGTTTGTTTTTGCCAAACACGAACCCCGGAAACTCATCTCCTCCAACATCTGGGGTAAACATCTCTTTCCCTCTGACTTGGTGAAAGAGATCGTCGACAAGGCCGCCTCTGAGAATCGGAACCTTCTCAACAAATGGGGCATGTTGCGAAAGAGGAAATCCTCCCAGGACGAAGGCCTTCAGCCTAAGAGGAAATCTTCCAAATCCTCCAAACCAAGACCCCAGCAGCATCAACAAAAACGCCAGTTTCCGGCTCCCGCTACTCCCCAATTGGTCTCTCAACCACAACAGACCTTTCAGTTGGTCCCCCAACTGGTGGTGTCACAATCACCGGCCTTTACCCCTGCCTACGAGCGTCAGTCAACTACCTTTCGTCCTAGAGGTAGAGGCTCAGGCAGAGACTCCTCGCGCCGCCCCTCCAGGGGCAGAGGAGGATGGGGAGCTAGCGGCCGAGGTGGCAAGTCCTCGGGAAACCAGAAGCAATGAAGTGCTCTGGTGGGAGGAAGACTCCGCCTCTTTCAGGATCGCTGGACCGTCGATCTTTGGGCACACAGCATCATCAAGAAGGGACTAGGTTGGAGCTGGACGCAACCACTTCCAACCTTCCACCAATTCTTCCAGCCATCAACCCCCCTCTTGGAAGAATATGTCCTAGAACTCTTGAACAAGAAGGTGATCAAGAGGGTAAAGTCCACCAGGTTCCAGGGAAGACTGTTTTGTGTTCCCAAGAAGGACTCAGACAAACTCAGAGTCATTCTAGACTTGTCCCCCCTCAACAAGTTCATTGTGAACAACAAATTCAAGATGCTGACTCTTCAACAAATAAGAGCTCTATTGCCTTGCAAGGCCTACACGGTCTCAATAGACCTGTCGGATGCCTACTGGCACATCCCAGTGAACCACCACGCTTCCTCCTACCTAGGATTCCGGCTCAATCGTAGAAGCTACGCCTTCAGAGCCATGCCCTTCGGGCTCAACGTGACTCTGAGAATCTTCACCAAGCTAGCAGACACGATCGTCCACCAGCTATGCCTTCTTCAGGGCGTCCAAGTGATGGCCTACCTCGACGACTGGCTAGTCTGGTCGACTTCGCCAGAAAGGTGTTTGACAGCTTGCAGCAAAGTAACCCAATTCCTGGAACATCTGGGTTTCAAGATAAACACCAAGAAGTCTCGCCTCGCTCCAGCTCAGAAGTTCCAATGGTTAGGAATCCATTGGGACCTTCAGTCACACCGCCTTTCCATTCCATTAAAGAAAAGAAAAAAAATAGCAGGGTCTGTCAGAAGACTTCTCAAATCCAAACGGATCTCAAGACGACAGCAAGAGCAATTTCTCGGCTCACTACAGTTCGCCTCAGTGACAAACCCAGTGCTACGACCACAGCTAAAGGTTGCATCTGGAGTCTGGAGACGAAACGCATCCGTCGCTCGAAGAGACCTCAAGAGACCCCTACCGAACAGGCTTCGCACCCTGCTCAGCCCGTGGTCAGAAGCAAGGACCTTGAAAAGATCCATCCCTCTCCAACCTCCACCTCCATCGCTCAACATCCACACGGACGCTTCTCTGGAGGGTTGGGGGGGCCACTCTCACCAACGACAAGTTCAAGGAACATGGTCTCCCCTATTCAAGACGTTTCACATCAACATCTTGGAGGCCATGGCAGTTCTTCTCACCCTGAAGAAATTATCCCCGTGTCCTTTGATACACATCCGTCTAACTCTGGACAGCTTGGTGGTAGTCAGATGTCTCAATCGTCAGGGGTCGAGATCGCCCCACCTAAATCAGGTGTTACTACCCATCTTCCGCCTAGCGGACAGGAAGAAGTGGCACCTGTCTGCAGTTCACCTATAAGGATTCCGCAACGTGACGGCGGACGCTCTATCGAGGACAAACCCCATAGTCGGAATGGTCCCTAGACGCAAGATCATTCTCCTTCATCTCTCGTCAAGTCCGGAACTACAGATCAACCTCTTCGCGACGAGCGACAACAAGCAACTTCCTCGATATATGGCCCCTTACGAGGACCCCAAAGCGGAAGCAGTGGACTTCATGTCCCTGGACTGGAACAGATGGTCCAAGATTTACCTGTTCCCCCCACCCAACCTTCTGCTGAAAGTCCTCTCCAAATTGAGAACCTTCAAAGGGACAGCAGCTCTAGTGGCTCCCAAGTGGCCCCGGAGCAATTGGTTCCTCCTAGTCCTGGAGCTACAGCCCAAACTGATCCCTCTGCCGGGCCCAGTTCTCTCCCAACAGGTGCAGAAGTCGACTGTCTTCGCTTTATCAAAGAAAGTCAAGGATCTTCATCTCATGATTTTCTCTCCCTAGCCGTGAAGAAAAGGTTCGGGATCTCGAAGAAAAGCTTAGACTTCCTAGAGGAATATAAAACAAAGTCTACTAGAAGACAATATGAATCATCCTGGAAGAAGTGGGTATCCTTCGTCAAGGCAAAAAATCCTTCGGAAATCTCCATAGATTTTTGCATGTCCTTCTTTATTCACCTTCATGGACAAGGCTGTGCAGCCAACACGATTTCCACTTGCAAATCAGCCTTGACCAGACCACTCCTATACGCCTTCCAAATAGATTTATCCAATGAGATCTTTAATAAACTTCCGAAGGCGTGCGCTAGACTCCGTCCAGCACCTCCATCGAAACCCATCACCTGGTCCCTGGATAAGGTGCTTCATTTTGCCTCTAGCCTGGACAATGATTCCTGTCCTCTGGAGGACTTGACTCAGAAAGTAATCTTCTTTTTTGCTCTCGCCTCGCGAGCCAGAGTCAGTGAAATAGTGGATTTATCAAGAGAAGAGGGCCAGATACAGTTCGCCGACAGGGGGGAACTTACCCTCTTCCCCGACCCCACGTTTCTCGCTAAAAATGAACTTCCCACCAAAAGATGGGGCCCTTGGAGAATCTGCCCCCTGAAGGAAGATGTCTCTCTATGCCCTGTGGAGAGTCTTAAGGTCTATCTTCGATGAACTTTTGACTTTGGTGGAGGACAGCTTTTCAAAGGAGAAACGTCGGGCAGCGACCTGTCACTAAAACAACTTAGAGCGAAAATCACCTACTTCATTTGCAGAGCGGATCCTGACAGTACACCCGCAGGTCACGATCCCCTAAATTTCTTCCAAGGAATGGACTTCGAAAGCCTCCGATCCTTCACAGGCTGGAAGTCCCCTAGAGTGTTTTTCAAACACTATTCAAAGCAGGTACAAGAAGTTAAGAGATTCGTGGTGGCAGCAGGTAGCGTGATGAAACCTGCTGTTTAGTGCTGCGTAGGACCGTGAGGTTTCTCGGGACTTTAACTCAAACGGGTGCCTGTGTTGACCCTAGTGCGATACATAGTGATTTCAGGGGACACTTAGTGTCACTAATGGACTGTCCTTTACCAAGGTGAAACAACATAGATTCGTACACGTGTGCCACATGTTCTCGAACATAAAGTGTATCTTGACTTGAAAGACTGACATTCCTCGGGAACTAGTGATTACAGAAATGACTGTTTCCCTTTCAGATTCTGCACCACCAGCTTTTACCATATCTATGTCTGTTATTGTATTTTATTATTGTACACAAATTTTCATATTTCCATGCAAATTTCAAATAAATTATTTATTTTATTTACAACATGCGTCTCTTTCGCTCCTATTTTTATATGAAAATATATTGCTTTTCGCATTTTACTGAACCTATTCTAGTTATTATGATTAGTATACCTACTATCTCTTATGTACTCACCTTATGGTATAAATTTGTTCCTATACAAATACTTACCCTTCTGTTTTGTCTTGAGACCGGCAGGATTTCTTATCCAGGTGAGTCTTTCTTCGTCAGATTACTTCGAGATGTTCCTCTTGTCCTACTAGGACCTTCCTCGCCAGGGGGCCGGGACGCCAGGTCATTGTAATGCCTCTGGTAGTGACATTTAACGGAGATGTCACGGTCTCTTGGTCACCAGACCACGGAACGTTTATTCGGAGTACCAGGCACTTAAATTGGAAACAAATCCATGATACATTAATTCTCTGGTACACTTCCATCGGCTTGAGCCTAAAAAACGGATTTTGAGTGAAGCGAAAAATCTATTTTTCGGTGAGATGGCCATGTCGTCCTGATGGACCCGCCCAACTGTTCCAGTTCAGCTTACTAGGCCCCTCCCTGCCGTACTGTATCGCGGAGGCTGGTTATAGCTAAAACGGAATGAAGCGGGCGGACATGACGTCACGCAGCTGCGAGTATCGTAACAGTGACGAAGGGAGAGTATCTTTGGAACGGCACCTCAGTTACCTCCCACATTCCCTCGCCACATCTCCCCCTCGAAGCGTAAACGCTAGCTGGGGTGCAGATGGCCATGTGACGTGTTAATGCATGCGTCCCCTGTTGATATACGATATTCTAAAGGGATAACCGTTAGAATACTCGCTCCAGAAGTTAGAATTCTTTGAAACCTTTAGTTTAATTCTCTGGGAATATTTTAGTAGTTATATATATCC
>NC_090766.1:35457579-35465079 GCF_036898095.1 Palaemon carinicauda | reverse complement strand
TAGAAACTCTCTAAATGTTTAAACTAGATTGTTCTACCCGAGAGCAAATGGAGCCTCCACGGATGGAGTGAAATGTCTTTAAAGACATCCAAAATCCTTGTAACTCTCTCTCTCTCTCTCTCTCTCTCTCTCTCTCTCTCTCTCTCTCTCTCTCTCTCTCTCTCTCTCTCTCTGCAATCAGGAAAAGTAAATTCCATGAGTTGGCGAAACAACAAATAGATCGTCTGATAACAGAGGTCGCTAGTAACTCCAACCAGTGTGACGGAAAAATATTCGCAGACATATTGAAACAATATGATCCAACAAACTAGAGTAAATCTGCGGAAAACATCAACAAAATAATAGAAGAAATTCCAAAGAAGATCCAAGTGGTGAAGAGACTTATAAAGAAATCATTCAACACATTCCATCAAAGAACAATAAGAAGTTCAATATGGTGAATATGCTGATTAATGCATTGGGAAAAAGAATGCCAAAATGGTGCAATACATGTGAGATATGGTATTCCATTATTAATCCTCAACAACTGATTAGAAAATGCGATGCCTGTCATGTTGCAACACACCTTACATGTGCTGAAATACAGCAAAAAAAATTGAAAAATAGAGACTCAAAGGTATTCTGCTCAACATGCTTAGTCTGGATAGAAAATATAATTGAGTCGAGACTAAATCTGCAAATAGTTCAAGATAAAGAAGAAGAAGAAGAAGAGAAAAATGAACAGGATATGTGTAAGGACGCAGAGGAAATCATTGATATAACTTATGATGCCATCCAACAACATACTTACGAAGAAATAAATTATCATATGGAAACGAATAATAGACCCAAGAGACTCTACCCGGACCTACATACTTTTAGGGAAGAGCAAGAACAAAAAAAAAAAAAAGAAAGATATAGTCTGCAACTTGCTGAAAATAGGGAATTGTAGATTTGGCGAAAGATGCTACTACAAGCATCCAAAGATATGCCATAATTATGAAATATATGGTAAATGAGCGTATTTAGGCGGATATGGAGACGAATGCAGAGATCTCCATCCAAAATTATGCAAACACCTAAAAGAAAGAAAAGGATGCAAACTCAACAAAAAATGTCGATATATGCATCTGCAACCATGAATGAAAGTAAGAAAACTCAGCAAACAGAGAAGAAAAATGAAAGCAAAAATGAAACAATAAAAGAAACAGAAAAACAAGCCGAGTATATACCGCGCTATGCACAAAAGGCCCTAAGATATAATGCCTTTCAACCCAAATATGCACATTTAGAGCCCAACTACAAAAAAAGCATCTATAATGCCAGGGGTTGGTGCAGATATGGGGATAATTGCAGGTATACACAAAAATAAATATGAAGGCGAAATAGCAAATATAATAGAAAAGTTGGATTTTTTAATGGCAAATTTCCTGGAAATGAAGAAAAGAACATCATATCAGAACAGGAAGGAAGCATGGGAAAATCCATATTACCAATATTAAATACTGGGGATGAAACACAAACCATAATAGTGATGAATGCACAGGGTTTAGTCACGAGTAACTTAAAATGGAAAATAGATTTCTTAGAAGAACTAACCCAAATTGAAAAAAATAGATATATTATATGTAAGTGAAACATGGCATTCCCAAGAGACTGGCAGTGATGACCAGATAAAGGGTTTCCAAACTTATAGATCAGACAGAAGAAATAGGAATCAAGGGGGAACCGCAATATATGGATGAGACATAAATCAAGGAAAAGTCTGTGAAAAATACAGCAACACAGAATGGGAATTGATTGCAGTAGAATTTTAATTTGAAAAACTAGTGAATATTGTAGTTTACCGACCCCCAAATACTAAGGAGTTTGACATAATAATAGAATAAATAGATGATATATGTAGAAACAATAAAGACTGGAATATACACCCATTTGGAGATTTTAACTTTCCTTTCGTGGATTTGAAAGAACGGATAGAAGAAAGTGGTTGTATATATACGTATAAAAAAGCGAGTAATAGTAGCGCAGAAGATAAAGGCAATTTGAAAAGCTTCAAGATATGCTATTAGAACATAATATGCAACAAATAAACCACATTCCAACAAGAAAGGAAAATGTCCTAGATCTAGTATTTGTGAATGAGGTGAATTATGTTAAAGAAATAATAGTGCATAACTCGGGAATTTAAGACCACAATGTCATAGAATTAATAGTTCATTCCAAAGCAAGTGATCGCAGAGATAATCAAAGCACAAAACGTTGGGAAGGATATGGAAAATATAATTTTTATAATAAAAATATAAAATGGTCAGAAATAAATGAAGAACTGAACAAAGAATGGAAAAATGTATTCGTAAGTGATAATATACAGGTAGATACGGACATACTGTACAAAATACTGGAGAAAATTGTTGAAAAATATATACCGAAAAAAAACAATAAACAACAGACGTGCATACCCAGAGACAGAAGGATCTTATTTCAGAAAATTAGAAAATGGAAGAAAAATCTTGCAAAAGAAAAAATTGTGTGGAAAATGATGGAAATAAAAAGTAAGATAGAAAATGCAGAAGAAAAGATTATACAATCGAAAGAAAATGAAAAAAGGGACTTAGAAGAAAGACACTTCAAAATATATAAAAAAAAAACCCAAAGTACTTTACTTCTATGTAAAAAAGATGAATAAAGGGAGATTAGAAATAGGCCCTCTAAGAATTGAAGGACGGCTAACGAATAAAAAAAGGAAATATGCAACATATCAGCAGAAAAATATTGCGAATGAGAATAATGAAACAAAAATAAGACAAGAAAATGTTGAATATCTAACGGATATAGATATTAATGAAGCAGATATTGTCAAAGCTATAAGCGAATTTAAGAATGGATCGGCAGCCGGACCAGATGGAGTTCCAGCGATTTTGTTAAAAAAAACTGCACACAATATCGCAAAGTCGCTTGCAATACTGCCAAGACAATATAGATATGAGCGAGATATATGTTGAACATAAATTTGTTTATATAACCCCTATTTTCAAAAGTGGATCAAGAATAGAGGCAAGCAATTATAGACCTGTTAGTCTAACATCACATATTATGAAAGTGTATGAGAGGGTAATAAAAAAGAATATAATGAATTATTTGGTTAAAAATAATTTGTTTAATATAGGTCAACACGGTTTTGTGCCCGGAAAAAGTACACAAACCCAACTGATAGCACACTATGAAAACATATACAAAAATATTATAAATGAAAAAGACACATATGTGATCTATTTAGATTTTGCAAAAGCCTTTGACAAGGTAGACCATAATATATTAGAAAAAAAATGAGAGAGCATAATATTGTGGGAAAGATAGGAAAATAGGTAAAAGAATTCCTGCAAAACAGAAAACAGATAGTGGTTGCAAATGACGAGAAATCAGATGAAGATCGGGTAATATCTGGCATGCCACAAGATACGGTATTAGCTGCACTGCTGTTTGTTATTATGATATCAGACATAGACTGTGATGTTAAAAACTCCGTAGTGAGAAGTTTCGTCGATGACACAAGATTAAGTAGAGAAATTACTTGTGATGGAGATAGGAACTCACTACAAAGAGATATAAACAAAATATATGAATGGGCGGATATAAATAGAATGGTATTCGAATCAATAAATTATGGAAACAGAGAAGGAATGGTACATGCATACAAGGGACCTAATAACAACACAATCACAAACAAGGAAGCAATTAAAGACCTTGGTGTAATGTTAAATAGGAATATATTATGCAACGACCAAATAGCAACACTGTTGGCTAAATGTAAAGCAAAAATGGGAATGTTATTCAGACACTTTAAAACAAGAAAAGCTGAACACATGATTATGCTTTACTAAACTTATGTACCTAGTACTCTCGAGTACTGCAATGTGATATGGTACCCACACTACCAAAAGGATATTGCACAAATAGAGAGTGTACAAAGGTCCTATACTGTTAGAATAGAAGAAGTTGAAGACCTTGACTGCTGGTAAAGACTGCAATTTTTAAAGCTATACAGTTTAGAAAGGAGAAGAGAACGCTACATGACAATACAAGCATGGAAGTGTGACGGGCCGAGAGAAGAGTTGTGAACTCAAAGGCAGATTGGAAACGACTGAATTATTTATTAAGGAACACTCTTCTTTATATACAAAACCTCAAGGCAACAGGACATGACCTGTTCGAGAGACAGACAATGTTACAGAGCAAAACGTAGACATGATCATTCAGGTTCTTTTAGTGCGAGGGAAGAGCGCAGATACAAGCATAATATATACAAAATAATTATGTACAATTGTGTGACACATGGTTGATACATGGCTCACCCCCTAAAAATGACATACTGTACATGTTAAATAGGGCGCCCTGATCTAGAGAGGCGAACTGTAGGCGGGTCATCTGGCAGAAGATAAGCAGGTTTTAGACGATCAATGGAGACCCAGTCTTCTTTGCCCCGAATGTTTAGGAGGAATGCTTTCGGACTGCGTTGGATCACAAGGAAAGGGCCCGTGTAAGGGGGCGTTAGTGGTGGCTTGCTAGTGTCGTTGCGCAGGAAGACGTGCGTTGCAGAGTGCAAGTCCATTGGTATGTGATGCTTCGCTGGGGGCTTGTAAGTCTGGCGGCATGGAGTAAATTTTCCCACGACGTGACGTATGCGCTGGAGATCGTCGGAGGAGGTTGTAGAAAGAAAAAATTCGGCAGGGACGACCAACGGGTTGCCATACACCATTTCGGCTGCCGAGACGTCGAGGGCGTCTTTAGGAGTGGTCCTTAGTCCAAGGAGGACCCAGGGAAGCTGAGTAAACCAGTTGCAATCCTTGCAGCGGGACATCAAAGCTGCTTTGAGGGTGCGATGAAAACGTTCAACCGTTCCATTGGCAGCGGGGTTGTAGGCCATTGTCTGATGTAGGGTGATGCCCAGGAGATTCGCTAATGACGTCCATAATTGAGAGGTGAAAGTTGTTCCCCTGTCAGAAGTAATATGCTCAGGGATACCGAATCTTGAAATCCATCCAGGGAGTAAGGCAGATGTACATGAGGCGGACGTTGCAGTTTCTATGGGAATGGCTTCAGGCCAACAAGTGGAGCGGTCGATGACGGTAAACAGGTAACGATGTGCTTGTGATGTGGGTAGGGGGCCTATAATGTCGACGTGAATGTGTGCGAAACGACGCTGAGGTTGAGGAAAGGTGCCCACTCCTGAATCCGTGTGTCGATGTACTTTGGAAGTTTGGCAAGAAGTACACGCACGGACCCAATCCTTAGCATCCTTAGAAATGCCGTGCCAAATGAACTTTGCCTTCAGCAGCTGTGCAGTAGAATAGCACGAGGGATGTGAAAGGCCATGGATGAAATGAAACACCTGTCGGCGCATGGGAGCAGGAATCCAAGGTCGCGGTCTACCAGTACTGACGTCACAGAAGAGGGTGGTGTTGGAGTCTTCGAGGAGAAAATCCTCCCAACGGAGGTACGTGCAGGATGTCCTACAAGCTTGATACTCTGGATCCTGTCGTTGGGCTTCAGCCAGGGCGTTGTAATCCAATCCCAGTTGAACGGCAGCCAACGTGTTTCTTGACAGGGCATCGGCAACGGGATTCATTTTCCCAGGGACGTATTGGAGGATGCAATTGTATTCAGCCACGGCGGAGAGATGTCGGCGTTGACGGGCAGACCAGGCGTCAGACTGTCGAGTGAAGGCGTGCACCAGAGGCATGTGGTCAGTACGAATGACGAAGGGCGTACCTTCTAAGAAATGGTGAAAGTGACGGACAGCCAAGTGCACCGCCAGCAATTCTCGATCAAAGGTAGAATAACCCGATTCTGCTTTGGACAGTTTTCTGCTGAAGAAGGCCAATGGGCGGGGCGAGCCTTTGACCACCTGCTCGAGTACTGCACCAATAGCGACGTCGCTGGCATCGGTGGAGAGAAGGAGAGGGGCGTGTGGCATAGGAAAAGTGAGAGCCGCAGCAGTTGATAGGGCCTTCTTTGCATTGCAGAAGGCTGCTTCTTGAAGGGGACCCCACTTCAGGTCCTTCGGCTTGCCCTTAAGGGAGGCGTAGAGAGGAGCAAGAGTGGCGGCAATGGCTGGCAGAAAACGGTGTTAATAATTGATCATGCCCAAGAATTCCTGCAGAGCTTTGACGGTCGAGGGCGTGGGGAAATTCTGAACGGCTGCTACCTTCTCAGGGAGGGGATGGACTCCTTCAGGAGTGATACGGTGCCCTAAGAACGACACTTCGTTGGCGCCAAAGGTACACTTGTTGCACCGGACTACAAGGCTGTTTTGTTGCCGGCGGTCGAGCACGATGCGCAGGTGACGGGGGAGTTCCTCTTTTGAGGAGGAGAACACAAGTATGTTGTCCACATAACATACACAGAAAGGGAGGTCCCCTAAGATGCCATCCAGGAGACGTTGAAACATCGCCCCAGCATTACGAAGGCCAAAGGAGGAGTAATTGAAGGTGTATGTGCCAAACGGAGTGGTGATGGCGGTCTTGGGGATGTCTTCTGGGTTCATAGGCACCTGATAATACCCCTTCAGGAGGTCGAGAGTAGAGAAAACCTTCGCTTTGTGCAGGTAGGAGGTCACGTCGGCAATGTTTGGGAGGGGGTAGTGATCCGGTTCTGTTTGCATGTTCAGGCGCATGTAATCCCCGCACGGACGGAGGGAGCCGTCTTTCTTCAGAACGATGTGTAAAGGTGATGACCATGGGCTGGAGGCCTTTTGGCAAAGGCCCATTTTCTCCATTTCGGCGAACGTCTGGTTGGCGGCTGCCAATTGTTCCGGGGCCAGACGTCTGAATTTTGCGAAGACTGGGGGTCCCATCGTCTTGATATGGTGATAAATACTGTGCTTGGCAGGAACCGTGGGCGTTTGGCGAAGTTCTGGACGGAAAACTTCCGGGTACGACGTGAGGAGGTGGGCGTAGGCATCCGTGGGTGCGCTGATGTGGAGAGCGAGGTTAGAGGGGGCGGGTTGAAGAGGTGTCGACAAGTACGAGTCTGCGTTGACCAATCGTCGGTGGGCGACATCGACCAGAAGGTGGAAATGAGAGAGGAAATCCGCACCGAGGATTGGCATTGTGACGTCAGCAACGAGAAACTTCCAATTGAATTTACCGTTTCCGAACGATAATGTGAGGTTCTCGTAACCGTAGGTGGGTATCGCAGATCCGTTGGCAGCTACCAAGCGGACGTCGGCAGATATAGACAGACTACGTTGTGCCTTGAAGAGTTTCCTTGGCAAAAGAGAACCACAAGCACCCGTGTCTACCAAAAATCGCACGCCCGTTCCTGTATCCTGTAAAAAGAAAAGATTTGAAACACGGGAGGCCACCGCCACAAGCGATGGCCTACTTACACGTTTTTTGGCCACTGACAATCTTTGTCACATTTCTTCGCGGTTGCCCCGATTCTGAAGTGGTAGTAGCAAAACTGCGGCGGATGGGAGGTAGTAAGTGGCTGTAGAAGTCGTTCGTTGGGGCGCGAGCG
>NC_090766.1:35407579-35452579 GCF_036898095.1 Palaemon carinicauda | reverse complement strand
ACTGTGTCCCGTAATTAATTAAACAATATTTCCTTTCACCTAATGTTCTTTTACTTGTACTTATGATCAGCAAGCAAAAGGGAGAGAAGCAAACGGGTAACTCAGGTTCTAGCTGGGTCCCTTGCCCAGTATAAATCAAGGGTTGGTGCCCAGTACTCAGGTCTGTTGAACTGTTACTCAGGTTTTTGGGTATTCCACTGTTGTATATTTTTTGTGTAGTGAACGTCGGGTTGTGGTCGGCATTCGGACACTAGGCAGTTCGGGTGCTACCTTTGGCCACAGTCCGCAAACCACTACATAATTTTTGGTGCCCAGACCCGGGAAACACCAACCTTTAGTGATGGCATCGTCATCCAGTAAGCGCCGAAAGGCTAAGAAGAGCCTGAGCCGGGATGTGACGAGTCTTATCCAGATTGTCAGTGACCTGGCAATTCAGGTCAAGTCCCTGACACTTGAAGTAGCGGCCCTGAAGAGTGTGGAGCCGTCACCAACGTGCCACGTTGCCACTGGAGTCACGACTACAGTGACCACCAATGCTCCTGCTACATCCCCAGCTTGGCCAAATTACAATGGTCTGGCAATTCCAGTGACTGGAGCAGAGCCACTGATTGGAGGACTCCAGCCCCCTCCAGGGTTCACATCGTTAATCCCCCCTGTACCAGGCTTCTGGGAGTCTCCTGTCCCAAGTGGACTGCTTGCTTCCTCGCCTGTTCTGGCAACTAACTCTGTTAGTCCACCAGAGCCTGCAGCCAGTAGACTAGGGGAGCAGTTCCTGGACAATCTAGTTGAAGCCAGTAGGCCAGAAAAGGCTCCAGCAGCTACCGCTGAGACAATTCTTGCCCAAAGCAGAGACGCCAGGCCAAGGAAAGAGCTAGACCAGCCATACCTGAAATGACATCTTCATCACAGGAGTCTACCAGTACGTTACCACATAGACCACCACATTAAGTATTAATGGCATCAATAGCGCATCAATAAATGTCTATAAACACGCTATTCCATCCCCCTGTCGCCTAATTATTATTACTTGCTGAGCTACAACCCTAGTTAGAAAAGCAAGATGCTATAAGCCCAGGGGCTCCAACGAGGAAAATAGCCCAGTGAGGAAAGGAATGAGGGAAAAATACAATATTTTAAGAACAGTAACAACTTTAGAATAAATATCTCCTATATAAACTTTAACAAAACAAGAGGAAGAGAAACCAGAAAGAAAAGTGTGCCCGAGTGTACCCTCAAGCAAGAGAACTCCAACCCAAGGCCGTGGAGGACCACGGTACAAAGTCTATGGCACTACCCAAGACTAGAGCCCAATGGTTTGATTTTGGAGTGTCCTTCTCCTTGAAGAGCTGCCTACCATAGCTAAAGAGTCTCTTCTACCCTTACCAAGAGGAAAGTGGCCACTGGACAATTACAGTGCAGTAGTTAACCCCTTGGGTGAAGAAGTATTGTTTGGTAATGTCAGTGTTGTCAGGTGAATGAGGACAGAGGAGAATCTGTAAAGAATAAGCCAGACTATTCGGTGTATGTGTAGGCAAAGGGAAAGTGAACCGTAACCAGAGAGAAGGGTTCTATGTAGTACTGTCTGGCCAGTCAATGGACCACATAACTCTCTAGCGGTAGTATCTCAACGTGTGTCTGGTAAATTAATGGCATCAACAGCCCATCAATAAATGTCTATGGCTTTAATCACGCTATTTCCTCTCCCTGCCGCCCAATTCATTTCGTCTAGAATGACGCGAATGGTCCATCAAATAGAGCCCAATGGCTCTAAACGGCCGATTTCATTTCCTCCCATCAAAATCATTCGGCCGTAGCTTTGTTCATTCATACGTTTACACAGTGACATCGACGGAGAGTCAATATATCGTCAATTTTGACCCCAAAACAATCCAATAACGACAGCCTGTGTGTTGATCAATATTCCAGCCAGAACATCAACAATGATGTCTCCAGCATACAATTGCCGAGCTGGCAAACATACAAAGCAAACGTTTTGATTGACAAAACGTTGTTTTCATGGATATTCACCTCGCTCATTTGATTTTGGTTTTCACGGTCTCTTATTTGCTGGTTTACAAACTACAAGATCTCGTGAGTATTTACTGTCCTTCGAAAGTATTATGTCTGTAAGTGTTCAGTGGCTACTTTCCTATTTAGCTATAGTATGCAGCTCTTTTAGGAGAAGGACACTCTAAAATCAAACCACTGTTCTCTAGTTTTGGGTAGTGCCATAGCCTCTGTACCATGGCGTACCACTGTCTTGGGTTAGAGTTCCCTTGCTTGAGGGTACACCCGGGCACGCTGTTCTGTCTTGTTTCTCTTCTTGTTGTTTTGTTAAAGATATTTTAGTTTATGTAAAGTATTTATTTCAATGTTGTTACTGTTTTTAAAATATTTAATTTTAATTGTTAATTACTTCTCTTGTTTCCTATGTTTCCTTTCCTCACTGGGCTATTTTCCCTGTTGGGGCCCCTGGGCTTATAGCATCCTGCTTTTCTAACTAGAGTTGTAGCTTAGCAAGTAATGATAATAATAATAATGGCGAGGTTTGAACATTGGAACACATATGACAAACTTATTACTAAGTCTTTTCCAAAGAAAAAGATGTCAGGATGCCAGACAACCTCAAATCAATCAATTAGTCTCCAAAGAAAACTAGTTAATGCAAAATTCCTGTTCAAACTACTGAATCATGGATAAGCCCTCTTTGCATTAACAACTTCCATATCATGTTACTCATACATTCACGCAACGCTTTTCAACTGTTTATTGAACACCCATATACGCACTCTGCTCCATTTATCTCTAACTTACACTCTTACTGAACATCAAGGCCTTTCCTTTTAACTTCTAATTCATCCATCCAATGATTTCTTGGTCTTTCACTACTATGTTACCATCCGTTCTTCCCACATGACTGAACCGTAAGCTTTCTCGATCGGTATACTTCTCTTCTTGCAACTCATTAAAGATTTATTGGGTCTTTCTCTTGCTTGAGGGTACACCCAGGCACCCTATTATGACTTTACTTGTTTTCTTTCCTCGCTGAGCTATTTTCCCCGGTTTAGCCTGTGGCTTATAGCATCCTTTTTCTCCAACTAGGGTTGTGCCTTAGCTAGTAATAGTGGTTAATGATAATGTGCTATCAACCAGTTCAATTCGATAGCAATAGCAAGTTTTTTTTTTTCATAAGCACACTTATTTCCATAAAGAATAGTTGGTTCAACAACTCCTCTGTAATAATGTGCTACCAACCAGTTCAATTTAATTGCAATAGTCATTTCTTTCATAAGCACACTTATTTCCATAAAGAATAGTTGGTTCATCAATTCTACTTAACCTAATGTTCCCCAGCATGGTTTTCACAAACAATTCAAGTCTCTTCCCAATTTTTTACCCAAAACCCCAGTACCATTCTTGCTTTTGCTACTCTGTAAATTAACTCTTCTCTCATCTTTTCACCATCAGTTATATTTAATCTCACAGACTCACGTGAATCAAATAGTAATTTTGATATTCTTTGTTTCACTATAGCTGGGTTCATTTATCCTCATTACCTCACAAATGTAAATTCCAAATCTGTTTTGCCCATTATCGATTCCATGAAGCTAAATTGAATTCTTTCCCATCTGTTGATAATTTGCACGGAGATGACCAATCTATAAGACCAATTACACATTTCTAGTTGCAATTAACAGGCACATGCTCATAATAAAAGCAAGACTACCAGACGGACAATCGGTAGAGTGTAGACCTCCGTTGACCTTTGACCTTAACATATATTATTTGGCGCTGATTTTCGTGCACTCACATATGAAAAAAGTTTGAAGTCTCTGTGACAACATTGTCCAAACTTCTGATTGATTACGTGAATTGGACATTTTGCTTGAATGTGACCTTGACCTTTGACCTTGACCTTCCAAAATTTAATCATTCCCAGGTTTTTACATAACAGTTAATCACTGCAAGTTTCATTACGATTAAAATTGTAGCCACGAAGTTGTTCACGAGCAACACACACACAAACAGGGGGAGGGGGTTAAAACAAACCTCCTTCCAACTTCGTTGGCGGAGGCAATAAGATTTAGCAAGCCTAAATGAAATCATAGAATATATGCCTTATTGAATGGGTAGAATAGGTTTATTCAATAAAAGCAAAAGAACCTTCAAATAATCCGTTCTTAACTCAATTTGGAAACTTTCCAGATCTGACCATTTCGTCTGAATGGAGTCGGCCATGCCTGGAGGGGTGTTCATTGTTGTCTACATTCAATTAGAATGAGGTTCTTGGAGGATTCAGAGACATCTCCGAATGTGTACAGGTAAGTTATTGCAAGAAAATATACATGTATTTAGTTTATTTTATATGTTTGTAGATTCATAAGAGAAACTTATTGCTTAACACATTTGTTTTTTTTTTTTTGTTTAATGTAATGACTACATATTCTCTCTCTCTCTCTCTCTCTCTCTCTCTCTCTCTCTCTCTCTCTCTCTCTCTCTCTCTCTCTCTCTCTCTCCTCTCGCGTTCTGTTGTCACTCGCTCGATATGATATTTTATTCAGAGAAGGATAAAAGGTCCATCAGTGCGTGGTCTAATATATAAAAAATGTCAGTCAATTCTTTTCTCTGTGAGATTCACTGAGGATGATTGCAGCATACACTGCTCTCTCTCTCTCTCTCTCCTCTCTCTCTCTCTCCTCTCCCTCTCTCCTCTCTCTCTCTCTCCTCTCTCTCTCTCCACCTCTCTCTCTCTCTCTCTCTCTCTCCTCTTCTCTATATATATATATATATATATATATTATATATATATATATATATATATATATATACATATATATATATATATATATATAATATATATATATATATATATATATATATATATTTATATATTTATATATATACATACATACATATATATATATATATATATATATATATATATATATATATATATATATATTTATATATTTATATATATACATACATACATATTATATATATATATATGTATATATATATATATATATATATATATATACATATATACATATATATATATATATATATATATATATATATATATATATATATATATATATATATGTACACACATATATAAGCATACTAGAAATATAAAAGACCAAAGAATGACTTAGCTCTCTGCTCTTGGATCTATCAGAGACATTTTTAGTAGTTGATAATTTCTCTAATATAAGATTTTATTGTCCTGTATTATTGGGAAGTACGACATCGAATTTGCTATTACATTTATTTTCAGTCCTTCAAAAACATTATTTCTCTTGTTTAAACACTCGAGTTATTTGACTGACCTATAATTTCAACTTGCGTCGTAACTATTATAGGTTCTTTTACTTGACTTTTTAAAAGACCTTTTTTATCCCTTGATATGCATCATTTCACATATATCACTATTCACTGGGTTTTTGAAGTCATCTCCCCTAATTTTTATTACTAAGAATTCCCTCATTAGTGTTAAAGACCCTTTTTCACCAGCTCTTATAACTTCTCCCCAATGTCCCCGAAACGTCTTTTTTTTTTTTTTTTTTTTTTTTTTTTTTTTTTTTTTTTTTTTTTTTTTTCCTACCAGGCTTTATGACTTCTCCATAGCGTCCCTTTTTTTTTTTTTTTTTTTTTTTTTTTTTTTTTTTTTTTTTTTTTTTTTCCAGGCTTTATGACTTCTCCATAGCGTCCCTGAAAGGTTTTTTCCTCCAGTTTTTATAGCTTTTCCTCAATGTCCCCCAAATTACATTTTCCACCAGTCCTTATAACTTCACCGCAATGTCCCAGAAACGACATTTTTTTACCAGTCCTTATAACTTCTCACTAGTGTCCCCGAAAGGAGTTTTTTTTCACCAATTTTTATAGCTTTTCCTCAGTGTCCCCGAAAAGACTTTTTCACCAGTCTTTATATTTTTTTCTGCAGTGTCCCCGAAAATTTTTTTTTTTTCCACCAGTCTTTATAGCTTTTCCTCAGTGTCCCCGAATATACCTTTTCACCAGTCTTTATAGCTTTTTCTGCAGTGTCCCCGAAAAGACTTTTTCACCAGTCTTTATAGCTTTTTCTGCAGTGTCCCCGAAAAGTTGCTTCTCTTCAGTGTCCCCAAAATTATTTTTTTTTTCACCAGTCTTTATAGCTTTTCCTCAGTGTCCCCGAAAAGACTTTTTCACCAGTCTTTATGTTTTTTTCTGCAGTGTCCCCGAAAAGTTTTTTTTTCCACCAGTCTTTATAGCTTTTCCTCAGTGTCCCCAAAAAGACTTTTTCACCAGTCTTTATAGCCTATGTCTGTAGTGTCCCCGAAAAGTTTTTTCTTCCACCAGTCTTTATAGCTTTTCCTCAGTGTCCCCGAAAAGACTTTTTCACCAGTCTTTATAGCTTTTTCTGCAGTGTCCCCGAAAAGTATTTTTTTTTCACCAGTCTTTATAGCTTTTTCTGCAGTTTCCCCGAAAAGTTGCTTTTCTTCATTGTCCCCAAAATGAATCTTTTTTTTCACCAGTCTTTATAGCTTTTCCTCAGTGTCCCCGATAAGACTTTTTCACCAGTCTTTATAGGTTTTCCTCAGTGTCGCCCAAAAGAAGTTTTTTTCAGCAGTCTTTATAACTTCTTCCTAGTGTCCCCGATCACTCGTTATGATTCTATATGGTTTACTGTTTGGTCCCACTCCACCCATGTTAAAACATTTCTGATGGTCTGAGACATTAAACCTGTGAAACTCAAAGCTGTCATATTTGAACATAGATATCTTATAGAAACATAACCAAATTATAGTTTCACCCTCTGGTCAAGGTCTTTGGAAAGGGGCTAATATATAGGGATGTGGTGGCTGATGTGGTAACGTCCCGACTGGTGAACGCCAGACTAGGATTTGAGTCTCGTTCAAACTCGTTAGTTTCCTTGGTCGCTACAATCTCTCTATCCTTGTGAACTAAAGATGGGGGATTTGGGTGAACCTATAAGTCTCTCCTCTGAGTCATCAGCAGCGATTGCATGGCCCTCCTTGGTCCTAGCTTGGATGGAGAGGGGCCTTGGGCACTGATCATATGTATGTATGGCCAGTCTGAAGAGCATTGTTCTGTTCGATAGGTCAATGTCACTGTCCCTTGCCTCTGCCATTCATGAGTGACCTTTAAACCTTGAAGGTTGTATGTCCCAGTCTCCTGGACAGATAAAAAGATGTACTATATGACCTTTCGATTTTGTACAGAGAGTTCATTATCCTTCCTTAAAGTATCATGACTTTCATAAATGAGTAAATGTGTATCTTTCCATGATGGTAGTGATTTCCAAAATTTAGCAGTGTCACTTATTAAAGGGGGTTGGGGGCAGAACGCTTTCCTTGCTGTATGATGACACCCGTATACTGTAGCTATAGCTTGGGTCGTCGGTCAATTGTTAGGAGCTCGTCTGAGGATGACCTTGCTGTGCAGGTTTATTAATCTTATTTATATATTAATACGATAGCGTGTATGTTATTTATTTTGTGTTACACTTTAAAGAAAACGGAAATAATTTCATGGTATACTCTTACAAATTCACGCCTTAAAGAAAACGGAAATAATTTCATGGTATACTCATACAAATTCACATTAGACTCTGATTACTTAACCAAAGCACATCTTATATAGTTTTCCCAATTTTGTCTTTAGCACCTGACTCTTTTTTTTAAATATTAAAAAAAAAAAATTGAGTTCTATCAATTTTCATAACCTAGATTACAAAATTTATCTCGGGACATTTCATTCAAACATGTATAGGTTAGGAACAAGATAATTAGTATTGAAAATATCATTTCGTGTAATTTACCTGGGTTCCGCTAGTTTATATAATTAGGATAAGAAAAGTTCCAATTGTCATTTACATCCGTAGACATGGAACATGTACTCAATGACATACTTATAAAAGAAATTATATAAGTTTAAAAACGCTATGAAAAAAAATCATCAATTGGACAATTTCATTCACATTTCTGACTATGACTATAAAGTTGATAAACAGTTAACGTTTCCATTGTCTGCAAATTATGGACTCGATAATAGATGTTATTACGAACGTAAATTCATTCATGACATTTTGTTCAGTGTGAAATACATTCATTATGATATTAGCATGCATTACCCCCCCCCTTCCCCCCAAAAAAAAATTATTGAAACAAAAATTCAGTTCGGGTTACAACGTCATTATAACAAATTACCTATTGCAGTAAATGTAATTTAATTTTGGGATAAAATAACGATATAAATAAATGTAATATGTTTTTATTCCTACATCACGAGAGTGATTGAATATATCGAATGTATAAATTATCTTTAAACATTTAATTAAATGAATCTACCTGGAGTTTAGTTAACAAAACCATGAAAATTTCTGATTGCGATAATAACGTAAAGTCAATTAATCAGATAGCATCTTTAGTAAGAGAAGAAAGACATAATCGTTCTTATAATTTGCCATTTAAAGTGTTTAAAGGGCGCTCATGAATGGCAGAGGCAAGGGACAAAAAACTGACTTGGAGACTCACTATACATACGATCAACGCTCAGGTAATGGCTGCTGGTGACTATCAGGTAGGCCTATAGGCTCACCCCAAAATCCCCCATCAGTATCTCACAAGGATGGTAGGGTTGCATTAACTATCTGGTGATCTGCTAGACTGGGGTTCGAACCCCGCTCAAGCTCGATAGTTTTTTTTTTTTTTTTTTTTTTTTTTTTTTTAGTGTCTGCGACCTCACCATCCTTGTGAGCTAAGGATGTTGAGTCATGAGCAGCCATTGCCTGTCTCTCCCAGGTCCTAGCTGTAAAGAGGGGCCTTGGGCGCTGATCATATGCATATATGATCAGTCTAAAGAGCATTGTCTTGTCTCTCGCCTCTTCCATTCATGAGCGACCTTTAAACCTTCAATGTAATTGTGGGGTTCTTACCCTAGTTGCAGTTGTGTACTGAATGGCCTTCCAGGCCCCAGCATTAGATTTTATAGCCCCAATTGATAAGTTAAATCCAACATCTCCAGATATTTTACCTATAGATCGTCCTCCGAGCACCCGTTGCAATAAATGGCGTCAGTTTTGTTCTTTTATTTCCCGGAAGAGCAGTACTGAGAGATGCACGCAATGCCAAAAAAATACATGCGCAATTGTATATTACTTGCGGTGAATACATCCACAAGGAAGAAGGGCGCTTTAGAATACGAACTGTAAGAGAGTTCTCTTTTTATTTCTCTCGGGAGACTCGTTTCCTCCAGTTTAATGTTATGTGATATTTGATGTTCACTGTCGAGGATCTGAATATTCAAGTTTGCATGGTATGCGTTTATTTGTGACCACCCCCCCTCTCTCTCTCTCTCTCTCTCTCTCTCTCTCTCTCTCTCTCTCTCTCTCTCTCTCTCTCTCTCTCTCTCTCTCTATCAATCTCTCTCTCTCTCTCTCTCTCTCTCTCTCTCTCTCCTCTCTCTCTCAAGCAAATTTACATATATAAATATACAAATACCCTGATATGATATATTTTAAGAATTCACAAATATACCAATAGTCAATAAGCAGAGATATCCCACAGACAGAAAGACACACACACACACACACACACACACACACACATATATATATATATATATATATATATATATATATATATATATATACATACTGTATATATAAATGCCTATATATACACATGTATATATATATATATATATATATATATATATATATATATATATGCATATATATATATACATTATATATATATATATATTATATATATATATATATATATATATATATATATATATATATATATAAACTATTTTTAAGTGTTGTTCATATACCTGGCGTATGTTTGAAAAGTGATGGGTCCATTGATTAAAAACCATAACTAATCAGGACAAGTTTGATGAGCATTGAAATAAATCGATTGTTTGAGATGAAGTGTCTAAGGAGTATGGCTGGTGTATCTCGAGTAGATAGGGTTAGGAACGAAGTGGTGAGGGAGAGAACGGGTGTAAGAAATGAGTTAGCGGCTAGAGTGGATATGAATGTGTTGAGGTGGTTTGGCCATGTTGAGAGAATGGAAAATGGTTGTCTGCTAAAGAAGGTGATGAGTGCAAGAGTTGATGGGAGAAGTACAAGAGGAAGGCCAAGGTTTGGGTGGATGGATGGTGTGAAGAAAGCTCTGGGTGATAGGAGGATAGATGTGAGAGAGGCAAGAGAGCGTGCTAGAAATAGGAATGAATGGCGAGCGATTGTGACGCAGTTCCAGTAGGCCCTGCTGCTTCCTCCGGGGCCTTAGATGACCGCGGAGGTAGCAGCAGTAGGGGAGTCAGCATTATGAAGCTTCATCTGTGGTGGAAATGTGGGAGGTTGGGCTGTGGCACCCTAGCAGTACCAGCTGAACTCGGTCGAGTCCCTGATTAGGCTGAAGGAACATAGAGAGTAGAGGTCCCCTTTTTGTTTTGTTTCATTGTTGGTGTCGGCTACCCCCCAAAATTGGGGGAAGTGCCTTGGTATATAGATAGAATAGATATATATATATATATATATATATATATATATATATATATATATATATATATATATATATATATATATATATATATATATATATATATATATATATTAGTACCTGTCTTTCAAGCCCGTATATTTACATTACTGTTTCCTTCCTCTCCATATTTTCTCTATATTATTATTATTATTATTATTATTATTATTATTATTATTATTATTATTATTATTATTATTATTATTATTATTATTATTATCTAAGCTACAAACGTAATTGGAAAAGCTATTATTACTAGCTGAGGTACAACCCTAGTTGTGAAAGCAGGATGCTATAATCCCAAGGCCTCCAGCAGGGAAAAAATAACCGAGTAAGGAAAGGAAATAAGGAAATAAATAAACGACAGAAGTAATTAATAATCAATATAAAATTCTTTCTGTCGAAGAAGAGACTTAAAGATTTGTAATCTTGCAATATACATCTGATTACTTACTTACTTTACTTTGATGGCTACTTTTCCGGTCCCATACAGCAGGGGAACCCCACTCTCTACACTACAGGACCTTCACTGTCATTTTACCTTGTTCCTTCAAATTATTTAACGTTTCATATCGCGTATTGTTCATTTACTGTTAAATCGTCACTGCCGTATGACTGTTGAAATAAGAAAGTCTTCAGTTTCCTCTTGAAAGCCTTAATGTCTTCAATCATTCGAATGTTTCGTGGGAGCTTATTATATAGTCTCAGAGCCGCATATTTAAAGGCTCTGGAGCCTACAGTAGATATATATCTAGGTTCCAATAGTTATGTAGGAAGAAATGGTTAACTCCAAAATCCTTGAGATTATACTAATGACTCTTTAACCTTATAGAGAGACTCCAATTACTGAATGATTGACGTGAGATGATTGATGGCTTAGCTTTCTTGCCTACGGTTAAGGATGTCTTGTGGAGATTTCATCCCTGGTTGGATTTGTTTTGATTTTTCTTGTGTTTAATTTTGTCTAATTTGATTTTGAACGATTATTATTATTATTATTATTATTATTATTATTATTATTATTATTATTATTATTATTATTATTATTATTATCTAAGCTAGTTTGAAAAGCAAAATGCTATAAGCCCAAGGGCTTCAATAGGGAAAAATAGCCCAGTGAGGAAAGGAAATGAGGAAATAAATAAATGATGAGAACAAATGGACAAAAAATCATTCTAAAAACAGTAACAACGTCAAAACAGATATGTCACATATAAACTATTAACAACATCAAAAACAGTTATGTCATATATAAACTATGAAAAGACTCATGTCAGCCTTTTAGGATGGAAACAATTACACTGTTTGATTATGCATGTCACAATGAGCAAGTTTGCCAATGTTTGTATTTCTTGTTTATGTATAAGTATGTTTTGTATAGAAATGGTCGAAGTATTACGTGAATGAATGAATGTGCGTTTGGAGATTACGTATCCACGTAAGTAATACGAATATTCATATTCATTAGAGTTGTGTGCAACAATCAATAACAACAACTACAAATGCAGCTGTTTCTAGATCAATGCAGGACAAAGGCCTCACACATTTCCTTATGCATGTCTGGGGTTTTGGCCAGTTTTCATCACCACGCTGGTCAACTGCGGATTGGTGATGGTGGGAGTATTTTGTTTGATTGCAACAAACCAACCTAGTATTGGCGTCCTTTACTACTACAAGTCTGCTGATCATCTGCTTCTTTCCCACCGTTATCTGTACATTAAGGGGTCGGTTGCCTGATGCATCCTCACCAAACCTCTTCTCTCCATATCATCCTTCACCTTATCTGGCCATCTAATTGTCTGTCTCCCAATCCCTCCTTACTCCTTCCCCACCATTCATCCTCAACGGGTTGTTGTGGCCTTTCTGATAACGTCTCTCGTGATCGCCAGACTAGGGTTCAAGTCTAGCTCAAACTCCTTAGTTCCTTTGGGCGCTGAAACCTCACCATCCATGTGAGTCTTGGGATAGAGGGTCTGGAGGAGCCTATAGGTCTATCTGCTGAGTCATCAGCAGCAATTGCCTGGCACTCCTTTGTCCTAGCTTGGGTGGAGAGGGGGCTCAGGTGCTGATCATATCTATACAGGGTCAGTCTCTAGGGCATTGTCCTGCTTGATAAGGCAATTTAACTGTCCCTTGCGTCTGCCATTCATAAATTGGGGCAATTTTTTCACCTTTGTAATCTTTAATACACCTGTCATTCTTTGTAATCTTTACTACCCCTGCCATTCTTTGTAATCTTTACTACGCCTGCTATTCTTTGTAATCTTTACAACGCCTGCCATTCTTTGTAATCTTTACAACGCCTGCCATTTTTTGTAATCTTTACTACACCTGCTATTCTTTGTAATCTTTACTACTCCTGCCATTCTTATTTCATCATTTTTAAATCTTTCAAGTAGTGACATATCCATAATCCCCATTTTATTCTCATCTCTTCTCTCAAGCTTCTTCTTATTGTCTTTGAGGCCACGTTTCCAATTCATACATTAACACTGACCTTATTGCTGATCATGGCGATACACAAACCATTTCACCCCATTAAGGTATCCCCACCTTGTATGTATTCTGGGGGGGGGGAGTTCGTATGTCGGGAAGATGGATTGTAGACGAAGTGGATGTCAGCTTTGTTACTGGATGCTGCGATGGCTTTCGGATGATGGATGGTGTCATCCTCTGGTACTTGATCACCACGCAAGGAGAGCCGTTCTAAACCTTCGATCTCTCTCTCGCTCATCCGGCGAGATACATTACTCGGTATGGAAATGCCTCCAGATGAAGCTGGATTTAAGGAGCTAATAGAGGACCAAATCAATAGATATATTTTCTGGTTACAATTATATTATTTGTGGTGACAATTATAACTGCTGCTTCCGTTAGAAGTAAATGCCGTTTTGGAAATTGAATCAATTTTATAGAGGCCATAACTACAACTATTCATACGGAGCCAATATCACCTACGATGGAAACTTCAATAAACCGGTAGTTTAAACAAATTTCCATTTATAGATAAAGGAAATAATGCTGGGACGAAATTTGCAAATATCGGAGAGAAATTAAGAAGATCCAATTAACTTTTTCCACAAAAAGTTTAAAGGCCACTCATGAATGGCAGAGGCAAGGGGCAGTGACATTGCCCTAGCAAGCCGGACAATGCCCGAGAGACTGACCATATATCATATGATCAGCGACCAAGCCCCCTCTCCACAAGCTAGGACCAAGGAGGGCCAGGCAATGGCTGCTGATGACTCAGCAGATAGACCTATCATACATATACCAAAGGCACTTCCCCCAATTTTGGGGGTTAGCCGACATCAACAAGAAACAAAACAAAAAAGGGGACCTCTACTCTCTACGTTCCTCCAGCCGAGTTCAGCTGGTACTGCTAGGGTGCCACAGCCCAACCTCCCACATTCCACCACAGATGAAGCTTCATACTGCTGAGTCCCCTACTGCTGCCACCTCCGCGGTCATCTAAGGCACCGGAGGAAGCAGCAGGGCCTACCGGAACTGCGTCACAATCGCTCGCCATTCATTCCTATTTTTAGCACGCTCTCTTGCCTCTCTCACATCTATCCTCCTATCACCCAGAGCTTTCTTCACACCATCCATCCACCCAAACCTTGGCCTTCCTCTTGTACTTCTCCCATCAACTCTTGCATTCATCACCTTCTTTAGCAGACAGCCATTTTCTATTCTCTCAACATGGCCAAACCACCTCAACACATTCATATCCACTCTAGCCGCTAACTCATTTCTTACACCCGTTCTCACCCTTACCACTTCGTTCCTAACCCTATCTACTCGAGATACACCAGCCATACTCCTCAGACACTTCATCTCAAACACATTCAATTTCTGTCTCTCCATCACTTTCATTCCCCACAACTCCGATCCATACATCACAGTTGGTACAATCACTTTCTCATATAGAACTCTCTTTACATTCATGCCCAACCCTCTATTTTTTACTACTCCCTTAACTGCCCCCAACACTTTGCAACCTTCATTGACTCTCTGACATACATCTGCTTCCACTCCACCATTTGCTGCAACAACAGACCCCAAGTACTTAAACTGATCCACCTCCTCAAGTAACTCTCCATTCAACATGACATTCAACCTTGCACCACTTTCCCTTCTCGTACATCTCATAACCTTACTCTTACCCACATTAACTCTCAACTTCCTTCTCTCACACACCCTTCCAAATTCTGTCACTAGTCGGTCAAGCTTCTCTTCTGTGTCTGCTACCAGTACAGTATCATCCGCAAACAACAACTGATTTACCTCCCATTCATGATCATTCTCGCCTACCAGTTTTAATCCTCGTCCAAGCACTCGAACATTCACCTCTCTCACCACTCCATCAACAAACAAGTTAAACAACCACGGCGACATCACACATCCCTGTCTCAGCCCTACTCTCACCGGAAACCAATCGCTCACTTCATTTCCTATTCTAACACATGCTTTACTACCTTTGTAGAAACTTTTCACTGCTTGCAACAACCTTCCACCAACTCCATATAACCTCATCACATTCCACATTGCTTCCCTATCAACTCTATCATATGCTTTCTCCAGATCCATAAACGCAACATACACCTCCTTACCTTTTGCTAAGTATTTCTCGCATATCTGCCTAACTCTAAAAATCTGATTCATACAACCCCTACCTCTTCTAAAACCACCCTGTACTTCCAAGATTGCATTCTCTGTTTTATCCTTAATCCTATTAATCAGTACTCTACCATACACTTTTCCAACTACAATCAACAAACTAATACCTCTTGAATTACAACACTCATGCACATCTCCCTTACCCTTATATAGTGGTACAATACATGCACAGACCCAATCTACTGGTACCATTGACAACACAAAACACACATTAAACAATCTCACCAACCATTCAAGTACAGTCACACCCCCTTCCTTCAACATCTCAGCTTTCACACCATCCATACCAGATGCTTTTCCTACTCTCGTTTCATCTAGTGCTCTCCTCACTTCCTCTATTGTAATCTCTCTCTCATTCTTATCTCCCATCACTGGCACCTCAACACCTGGAACAGCAATTATATCTGCCTCCCTATCATCCTCAACATTCAGCAAACTTTCAAAATATTCCGCCCACCTTTTCCTTGCCTCCTCTCCTTTTAACAACCTTCCATTTCCATCTTTCACTGTCTCTTCAATTCTTGCGCCGGCCTTCCTTATCGGCTCCCCTAAAACCCCCATCCTTAGCTCATAAGGATGGTAAGGTTGCAGACGATAAAGGAACTACCGAATGTGAGCGCTACTCAAACCTGATTAGCACCCAAGCCCCCCTCTGCACAAGCTAGGACCAGGAAGGGCCAGGCAATGGCTGCTGATACCTCAGCAGATAGACCTCTGGCCTTCCACAAATCCCACATCCTTAGCTCCTGAGGATGGTAAGGTTGCAGACGCTAAAGGAACTACCGAATCTGAGCGCTACTCAAACCTGATTAGCGCCCAAGCCCCACTCTCCACAAGCTAGGACCAGGAAGGGCAAGGCAATGGCTGCTGATGCATCAGCAGATAGACCTCTGGCATTCCACAAATCCCACATCCTTAGCTCATGAGGATGGTAAGGTTGCAGACGCTAAAGGAACTACCGAATCTGAGCGCTACTCAAACCTGATTAGCGCCCAAGCCCCACTCTCCACAAGCTAGGACCAGGAAGGGCAAGGCAATGGCTGCTGATGCATCAGCAGATAGACCTATGGCCTCTCACAAATCCCCCATCATTAGCTTTAGAGGATGATAAGGTGCAGACGCTAAAGTAACTAACGAATATGAGCGGGATTCGAACCCCCGTCTGTCGATCACCAGGCAGAGACGTTACCAGTGGGGCCACAACCCAAACAAACCTGTCAAGGACGTTAGTTGCCAATAGAAACACACGAAAAAGTAATAATCTACCAAAATATAATTAATATTACTTTAATAAAGAGGATGGTTCACTATTTTTCATTGATAACGCAATTCGCTTGTATCCCAAATGAAGGTTTTCGAATAATGATTTTTATTTGTAGACCAAATCAAATGCTTTCGAAATTAACTCGTATAGATTCCTT
Organism: Palaemon carinicauda; assembly: GCF_036898095.1. Classification (NCBI taxonomy): domain Eukaryota; kingdom Metazoa; phylum Arthropoda; class Malacostraca; order Decapoda; family Palaemonidae; genus Palaemon; species Palaemon carinicauda. The sequence goes on along the minus strand of NC_090766.1, from coordinate 35,435,922 downwards.
CCAGCCAATTCTGAATTGAAATGTTTCAGAAGAGGCCTCTGTCCTGCAGTGGATTAGAAACGGCTATATTTGTTGTTGTGTATATATATATATATATATATATATATATATATATATATATATATATATATATATATATATATATATATATATATATATATACATACATACATACATACATACATACATACATACATACACATTTATATATTTACTAGCAAACCCTCCAAAAATCATCAAGTTTTTACACCCAGTACTATAAACATAATTAGACAATCCTAAATATTATGAATATTAAGTGATATTGTTGTTTTCATAAGAACTCCCTCGATCACTAATCACATTTTGCTAGTCAAACTAAAAGCCTAAAGGATCAGCCTTATTAACTGACCCAATTAATCCTCTTCCCGGGGATTAAATTTAGGTTTTTTTAGGGACTGAATTACGTCTGACTTCGCGCTTCGGGAATGAAAGAAAAAATCCGTTTCCTTTATACGGGGTCTTTGTTGGTAATCATCTTAGAATTACGAGGTTCAAAGGCTGATTCTACTCTTTTACTGCCACGACTTGAAATTTTCTCTTATGACCTTTTTTTTTGGAATTTCCTTCATATAAGATTCCTTATTTTCGGAAGAGAGACTCAACACCCTCCTTTCGAAGTTGTAAGTCTGTGGAACCTCAGTTTCTTAGACCCGGGTTCGATTCCCTGGCCGACTAGAGGCTATTATCATCTAGTTGAAAAGACCTGGGTCTCTGATCCCAAGGTAAAGTCTCTCACCATCACCAATCCCCAGTGGCCAGCGTGGCGATGAAAATGGCCAAACCCGAGACGTGACCAATGACATGTTCAGGGCGGTTTTCTTACAGTGGACTAGAAACCTCGTTAAGGTATTTATACTGAGCCAAGGATATATATATATATATATATATATATATATATATATATATATATATATATATATATATATATATATATATATGTGTATATATATATATATATATATATATATATATATATATATATATATATATATATATATATATATATATATGTATGTATGTGTGTGTGTATGTGTGTATAAATTTACAGCTGCATGAGCAAGGAATAAGCATTCATATATTGCAAGAGCTGTTATATTTGTAATCCAATTGCTGTATGATCTCTTAGATATCAAAATGAAAGGCTATTCAAAACTTTCCTAGAAGATTCTCTCTCTCTCTCTCTCTCTCTCTCTCTCTCTCTCTCTCTCTCTCTCTCTCTCTCTCTCTCTCTCTTTATTAACATAATCTGATCAACTGTATCAATAGATATTCCCAGAAATGTGTTCATTAGCAATATGGAGTTATAGGAAACTGCTTATGTAGGGTTATACAGTCTCCCTGCGAGGGTCATTTGACTTTAAATAATTAAACAAAGCTTATAGTCTCCTCCTGAATTGAAAACAGGATGCAAAATGTCAATATTCACTATAGTCAATTCTTTTTAGTGAGGCAGGTTTGCACCGACTCGCAGCGGGTGCCCTTTTAGCTCGGAAAAATTTCCTGCTATTTGATTGGTTAGAATTATCTTGTCCAACTAATCAGCGATCAGGAAACTTTTCCGAGCTAAAGGGGCACCCCTGCGAGTCGGTGCAAATCTACCTCGTTAAGAAAAATTGACTATAGTTTCTCCCAAATTTGTATCTAGAAAGGTAAACACAATTTAGATTACAAGCAAATTTACGATTCAAACATTGATAAAGTCGACAACTCCTTGAGAAAATTTTAACTTAAAACTTCGTCCTTACTGGCAACTTTCCCCCCTGCCCACTGCCCCCCCCCCCTCATACATGTACACGGATAATGAGACGTCGGAATATGGGTTTCCCTCACTTATTACAAAAGGTTCGTTCGTTAGTACACCGTAAACAGCTAACCTCTCAGGTGAGGGACTTGTCAACTCGAGCGCCCAAAGGCAACTAACTCCCTTCGCTACCAAAATGCAATCTTGTACAATAACATGCTGAGATATATGTTTTTTTGGAATTCTCATGATTAAAGGGTTCAATTACCTTGATGTACGACACTCATCTACATACATGAATTAGGACACACATACTAAACTTGTTGCCTAGAATATCCTTTTTATTATTGTGGATATCAAGGATCTTAACTGGTCAAAGGATACTCGTGAAGTGGCAAGGAAACGAATGTATATGATCAGTTTCCTAGCCATCTCTTCATCAAGGGTTTGACCATAGTGGTAATAAATTGGTGTGTCTATATATATATATATATATATATATATATATATATATATATATATATATATATATATATACTGTATATATATAATATACATGTATATATATTTGCACATATATGTGTATATATATATATATATATATATATATATATATATATATATATATATATATATGCATATATGTATATATGTGAATATATATCACTGACACTTGAGAGTTCAATCAATTTAAATATCAAACAACAATAGCATTCAATACCAAATTCTATCTTGGGAATATATATATCCACTGGAATTCATTTATAGTAATAGCTTCTGGCTGGACATAGAATCGAACACTTGCCTATTCAGCCGAATCAATATATATATATATATACTGTATATATACATATATATATATATATATATATATATATATATATATATATATATATATATATATATATACATATATACTGTATATATATACATATATATATATATATATATATATATATATATATATATATATATATATATAAATATATATATGAATATATATCACTAATACTCGTGATTTAAATCAATGTAGATATCAAACAACAATAGCATTTAATACCAAATTCTCTCTTGGTAATATATATATCCACTGGAATTCATTTATAGTAATAGCTTCTGGCTGGACAGAGATTCGAACACTTGCTTATTCAGCAGAATCAATATATATATATATATATATATATATATATATATATATATATATATATATATATATATATATATATATACATATATGTTTATATATATGTATATATATAATAGGCCTATATATATATATATATATATATATATATATATATATATATATATATATATATATATATATTCATATTATATATACAGTACATAAACACATACGAACATATGAGTATAAGTTTACTTATATATATATATATATATATATATATATATATATATATATATATATATATATATATATATATACATATATATATATATATATATATATATATATATATATATATCTATATGTCATATGCATATATATACCTATCTATAGTCAGTATATATATATATATATACACGTGTCTATCAATCAATATATGCGTATAGGTACAATTTGTGTCCAATCGCCAAATGAATTGAGCACTTAAGTGAAGGCTCGAACTGTAAACAATCTGCCACTGGGCCCAAAACACATCAGGCCTTCCCTCCCAAATGACATTACCCCCAATTTAGTTTCAATGGCTTCATCGTTGTAAACAAACGGGTATTTTGATTTCTTGTTTTGTGTATGTGCGTGTGAATGTTCGCTTGAGAGAGAGAGAGAGAGAGAGAGAGAGAGAGAGAGAGAGAGAGAGATTTGGGTTTATAGATAGTTTCTGTATATACTATGTAAATTTACTTATTGAAAAGAATTTCCAATAAAAGTGAAAATTTACTATATATATATATATATATATATATATATATATATATATATATATATATATATATATATATATATATATATATATATATATATATATTTAAATATATGTATATATAGATGTATATATTCATATATATATACATATATATAAACACACACATTTATATATATATATATATATATATATATATATATATATATATATATATATATATATATATATATATATATATATATATCTTATCGTGCCTTTCCGGTCGCGGTCAGCGGCATTGGCAGACGTATAACTACTCGGTTTCTCCCCGTCACTTGGTAGGGGAGAGAGAGTAGTCACACACAAGGGAGAGGTGGATGTGTGTGTGCTTACTTATGTAAATGTTTACTCGTCATTTTTGACGGATCGCGTACACCCAATAATAAACTTTACAATTCAATTTGCCGTTGTCCACTTGAGTAAGCTCCCATCTGCAATTGGAGGTTCTTTAATAAAAGCATTGATGTGGTACGTAACGTCTCTAGGGTAGAACTTACTGTCTCATCGTTTTATTTGTTATTAACGTTAATTTGATAATTATAGTTAACAATTCTTCCATAGCCTTTTAAAAGGGTTTAAAGGTCGCTCACGAATTGCAAATGACAGGACAATACCCTAGTGGCTATATATACTTAAGATCAGTACGAAAGTCCATTAAGCTAGGACCAGGGAGGGACAGGCAATGGATTCTAATAACTTAGCAGGTAGATCTATAGGCTCAACCAAACCTCATCTCTAGCTTAGAAGGATGGTTAGGTTGTAGACCCCAATAGAAAATATCGAACTTGAGCTGAGCAAGAACTCTCGCCTAACAGATTGCCTGGCAAGGACGTATCTAATAGGCTACTACAACCTTAACACAGTAAACAGACACAAACTTTGTTAATAACAAAAAAAGCAAAGTCCAAAAACACAAAACATCTAGTGATAACTGTTTTTAATATTTACGATTCACATGTAAAAAAAAAAAAAATATTGTTCAGTCGTAAACAAGAACACGAGAAATGCTTGAATATTTTGAGTCATAATAATAGGCCGAATTCAAAATTCTACGAAAATCTCATTCAATTCAAAATATTACAAAATATAGACTGTATTTTGAGAATTCAAATTATTACAAAATATAGACTGGATTTTGAGAATTCAAAATATTACAAAATATAAACGGGATCTCGATAATTCAAAATATTATAGAATATAGATTGGATTTTGGGAATTCAATTTATTACCAAATATAAACGGAATTTTTATAATTCAAATTATTACAAAATATAGACTGAATATTGAGAGTTCAAAATATTACAAAATATACACTGGATTTTGAGAATTGAAAATATTACAAAATATAGACTGGATTTTGATAATTGAAAATATTACAAAATATAAAATGGATTTTGATAATTCAAATTATTATGAAATATAGACAATTTTGAGAAATCAAATTATTATGAAATATAGACTGGATTTTGAGAATTAAAATTATTACAAAATATAGACTGTATTTTGCGAATTCAAATTATTACAAAATATACATTGTATTTTTAGGATTCTAAATATTACATATTATAAACTAGATTTTGAAAATTAAAATTATTGCAAAATATAGACTGGATATTGAGAATTCAAAATATTAAGAAATATAGACTGGATTTTGAGGATTCAAAATATTACAAAATATAAACTGGATTTTGAAAATTCAAAATATTACAATATATAAACTGGATTTTGAGAATTCAAAATATTACAAAATATAAAGTGGATTTTGAGAATTCAGTATATTACAAAATACATACTGGATTTTGATTCAAATTATTACAAAATATAAAGTGGATTTTGAGAATTCAATATATTACAAAATACAGACTGGAATTTTAGAATTCAAATTATTACAAAATATAAACTGGATTCTGAGGCTTTCGTTAAATATTTGTGATCAAAGTAAATTGCTCTAATGCATATCAATTGTTTGATTTCTGAATTACCATAAACCCGTATTGAATTACATGAATTACACACCACCAGTAATCCTAATATTAATAATAGAAAAACCACTCATGATTAATTAGTAATACGAAAACAGGCAGATGGGACCATTTGAATATAGGTATATTTGGATTAACAATTGACAGGTAGTTTCTTTTTCAGCTAAATTACGTCTCTTTCGTATCTAAAGAATTGTGAGGAACTTATATTTCCCCGTTGAAGGAGCTCTTGGGGTTATAGCACCCTGCTTTTCTAAAGGGTGGTAGCGCTCAGAAAGCATCTATGACGTTTTCTACGCCTCCAGAAGGCTAAGATTTCTGCCAGATCTTTCTTCCGACAGCATTAATTAACTTTTTAAAACGGTATTCCAATTATTGTTAGCTCTGAAGGTGGAAACAGCCTAAAACGTTTTTTATAATATGAATTTCCTGGTAGCTTAGCTAATAATAATAACTGTGAACAATAATTCTAACGAGATGATCACCCATTGTAAGCAAATCAAGTCATTTCATTAATAACTTTTGCTTTCCTTGTTGTAGAATTGGACAATAATAGCCATCTAGGGACGCTCGTTCTTTCGTTCAGATTGCCCGGCATTTTGCAGCCTAGCAAGGGCTCTTGACTTTACCCTGATTTCCCTGGTGTAGAACTGACTATAGTAGCCAACAAGTGACTTTGCCCTCATGTTTTGGTCGGGCAGCGACCCACAGCTCAACCGCTTGTTGGGTGTTACCTTCATCGCCACCTTGAGTGCGTCGCTTTCCGTCAGAAGAACGACTAAATTCCTTTATCTTAAGAGCTATTTTCATGGTCCTATCACACATGAAAACCCTGTGCCTTACAGGACCTACAAGATCTGTCGTATACATTCTTAAGTATTTAGAGTATCACAGTTTATTCCGCGTCAATTGTCAAATCCTCGTTATCTAAACACTGACTAAACAAGTAAGTCTTCAACTTCTTGATGGTCTTATTATCTTGTCTCTCGGATGTCTACAGTTTTGGGACCCTGTTACATAGTCTTAGGAGCGAATATTTGAAGGTGAGATGAATATTTAATGCATCGAAGTTGTGCTGGTCCTTGTATTCGGGTAGTGAAGTCTCCAAGTGTGAATATACAGTGCCACGTTTATATATGCAATAGGCGAAGTGTTTGTGAACGGATATTGAAATTCCTGTAGGTTTTCTTTTAATTGGTAATATCGATTATATCGGATATGTAGCTCATAGAACAGCTACGCAAATGTGCATTTCATGTAATTCTGGAATTGCAAAGCCAGAGAGATAGTTTACTATAAATCAACGACTCTAATCCCTGAAGCATCTGATTCTGTCAAAATAAGTTACCCAATTGTGCAGCGACGCACATTATACATTTCGAGTAATTCTAGAAAGGTGAAGCCAGAGAGATAGTGGGTTTAAATCAAAGACCCCAGTTACTGAAGTATCTGATTCTGTCAGTCTATGGAGGATAAGTGTTAACTATGAAATGTGGCTCTTTTAAGTCAACGATTGATGCAGTTCGACACTCGAAGCTCCAAATGGATGATACACGAAATATAATCATTACAATATCTTTCATATCTCATAGTTCAAGATGACTTCTGGTTAAGAGTTCTCTTTTCATAAGGTAAGAAACTAATGATTCTCATAACTTTAGCTGTTTTTGTAAACTGTGCGTTAGCTTCGAGATTTCATATGAATTTATATAATTTCTTTAAACACAGCCAAGGTATTTTTCTTATTGCAATACAAGGTTACAGGTGCGTGTGATGTAATTATATTTTCGATAAACAGATTTTTAATAGGCACAAGAACTAAGTTTATTGTTTTCAATATATCCTCATCTCCTCCTACATCTATTGATGCAAAGGGCCTCGGTCAGCTTTCACCAGTCGTGTCTATCTTGAGCTTTTAATTCAATGCTTTTCCACTCATCATCTCCCACTCCACGCTTCATAGTTATCAGTCATGTAGGCCTGGGTCTTCCAAATCTTCCAGTGCCTTGTGGAGCCCAGTTAAACATTTAGCAGCAGGATGACTGATTGGGTTTAAGGCGATAGGCAAGATGTCCCTTCGGCTTTTACTCCTGAAACCTGGCGGATGATCTTAATGGAATTAGTATAGACCCGCAGGGGTCAATTTCCTTAGTTAGAGAGGCACTGCCCATCACAGGAAGTGGCTATCCTTTGATGAATTTAGCAGATAAATCCTCTATGGACTTAGGCAGTTTATGGGAAGCGAAAATGACAGGATTTTCAATATAATTAAACCGCGTCGATAATTATAATTACCGAGAATTATTTTCGAGAAGGAAGACTTTAAAATTAAATAAAACCTTTAACGAACGTTAAAATTGTTGATTTTTAGAGACTTAGAGTTTATTTAGTAAATACATACTAATTTGAATGAAGAGTGTTGCATTTTTACAGGTCAATATATTTTGCAATTAATTTCTAATCGCCAAACTTATTTCATCTGGATACGTTGGAGCTTGTCATCCATATAAATACAGTATATATACACACACACACACACACACACACACACACACATATATATATATATATATATATATATATATATATATATATATATATATATATATATATATATATATATTATATTATATGTATATATATATATATATATATATATATATATATATATATATATATATATATATATATATATATATATATTATATTATATGTATATATATATATATGCATATATATATATATATATTATATATATATATATATATATATATAATTTTATAAATATATAAATGTATATATATATATATATATATATATATATATATATATATATATATATATATATATATATATTCTTCAATATCATATTTCAAATTTACTAATTCGGTACCAAATATTTTCAGAAATTATTATCGGAAGTACCTCGAATGTTTGATGGTATGGTTTGGGAATATAAGGTTTCATCTTGGATTGTTTTTTTGGGCTCAGGCCATGTCATCCTGATGGAAGTTCCTAATAGGTATCTTTTTAGGGTATATTTGACTACAGTGATATTCCCAGAGAATTTTACCTTAAGGTATCCAGAAATCTAACTCCTGGAGCGAATATCCCTAAATAATCTCACAGGGATATCGCATAATATCAGAGGACGTATTCTTGACACGTCACATAGCTATCTTCACCCCAAACAGTATTAACGCTTTGAGGGGTTTCAGTGACAAGAATCTGAAACGAGAATGAAAAGAGAGCCGCTCATAAGGCATCTCTCCTATTCCGTTTCCAGTGTGTATCTGATGAAGGCGGTAGCGCCCTCTTTATTCCTTTTCTGGTAGCTCTACTACTCGGTGTTTTCCATTGTGTGCTCTCGTTATTTTGGATTTAATTCAACATTTTGATGACTTCTCCGGCTTCTTTTGCCTCTGGAAAGTTGAGTATTATCTTTACTATGTACAAATGAAAGCTCTTGTCGTTTCGAATTAAATCAAGTGATATTAACGTAAACAAGAGCTGTTGCCTACCGGAGGCATCCTGGATGCTATCGCTTGCTATTTATGGGTCATTTAGGTAGGGAAAGTGACGTTCCCGGTTTGTTATGCTTTAATAATCTAGCTATTTAGCTCCTCTAGCAATGCTTATATTATGCCGTCAGTTTTTAGTTCGGTGATTTAGGTAACCGATCTTGCCCTTCGCGAGGATTAGTAGCCTAGGCTTCTAGCCCTAGTACTTTCATGCATGATATAAGTTTTTCCGAGTGTTATATTATTGAAGCTATAGGCAAATATTTCATACATATAAGATATTGTTGAATGTTCTTTCCAAGATTGTATACGAGAGTTTCGGTGAATTAGGTAATCGATTCTCACCTTACCTAGTCTAGTAATCTAGGTACAGTAGTATACTTTCGCACATCCCCGATTGTTTTTCTCTCCTCCAGAGTCTAAGTTTAATCCCTCTCTCCCTCTGTAATCCTTTGGCTTAATCCTAGTGGTTCTATCTGTATAATAATTCAGGTATAACTATTCTAGGATATGTCTGTCCTGACCTGATAACCAGAGTGACTGGTTTTTTGGATTAGGGCAGAACATCAGAGTTTCTAGTCTGTGGTCTGCTTCCTCCTAGCATAGAGAATGAGTCTCCTTTGCTAGGTTAGGGGCGGACACAGGAAGCTTTGCTTCCCTAGTCCATGTCGGAAGGATTCTGTAAGAGATGATTCCTTCCTCTAGTGGCCTAGCAGACTGTCCTGTGTTGTTTTTCTCGGGCTGGAGAACTAGTTTTCTCCGTTGCCCGGCGAAATAACTTCTCCTAACTTTGTTCTGGGTGGGAGGAGGATAGCAAGTATTGCCAGTCTTCCTCCCTGATAGACAACTTTAGGTTAGGATGAGCTTCCCTAACTGCTGAGTGTCTCTTGCTAGAACGAAGTCTATAGGACCCTTATCCCTTCCCCACCTCTCTTTCTTTTATTTTCTTTTGGCCGCAGTCCTACTTCCGTACCTAGTGTAGGTTAGGATGGAGGACCGGCTCAGCTCTCTGCTGGCAGGCATTACATGTCGGCCGGCAGAGACCCTTTGTTCTTTGCAGAGTGAACCCCAGACCTCCCTTGGTCTCCCTTCCATGTCTGCCGGTAGAGCCCGGCAGGCTATGAATTCTTTGGAAGCCTGAATGCTACATTCTCCCCTTCCATAAGTTCACTCTTTCTGGATGGAAGGTCGTATGGCAATGCCGCCTTATAACCTTACATCCATACTGTTTCTCCGACTATTGTGTTGCACCCCTAACCCGGCTGCCGGCTTAACAGCCGACAGCCGGGCAGGAGGAGGTTCTCTGGTTCTTGGCTACTGCCGGCGGGCATGGGTATTATTACCTTTGCCTGCCGGCAGTGGAAACACAGCCCGAATCTGCTGGCCACTCCGACTATTGTGTTGCACCCCTAACCCGGCTGCCGGCTTAACAGCCGACAGCCGGGCAGGAGGAGGTTCTCTGGTTCTTGGCTACTGCCGGCGGGCATGGGTATTATTACCTTTGCCTGCCGGCAGTGGAAACACAGCCCGAATCTGCTGGCCACTACGATTAGCGGCCGGCAGCCGGGTATTAGTGTTTTCAGCTGTCGGCTGGCAATGATTGCCGGCCGGCACACAGTCGCGAATCAGTGGGCTGTCACCTATTAGTTAAAGATAGTATTTCTTTGAACTATACAGGGGTAGATGCCGGCCTGCACAACAGCATGCGATGTACAGTAGTTGCTATATTTGTAGTGTAGTACACACTGCATTAGTAGAAACTGCTGTACAGAGTTTGTGATAACACTAAAGTTCTTCATCATACTTAATGTTATCTTGTACAGCCTTTTGTTGAGACCGTACAATATATAGAAAGTAAGTTCTTTCTGTATTCGTTCTATCCCGTATATTAAAACTTTATCTCAAGGTGTGAACTATACCTTAAATTTCCGTTTAGGAAATTACATAAGGTATTCTAGAAGAGAATTAACCTTAGTTTTAATATCTCGGGAGGTTTCAGCAATTGCCTGGACAGGAAATACAAGTATGTGTCTTTCCTTCTTTCTTTTATAGCTTTTCTATATAAGTTAAATGTTTCAATATAAGTGAAAGCCTTCACTTGATACTCATGGATTTTACTTCTCTTTACAGGAGGACCATCCAAAGTGCGGGAGTGTGTTTTGTAATGTCCGCAGTAAGAACTTCTGTGGACCTCAAGTTTGCAGGAGGCACGCAGCATGCGCAGCCTCCAGAGGTGATCTCCGGTATTGGGACCCTCAGTTTTGTACAGTTTGTTCTAACTTGATTACCGAGGCTTTTGACGACACTAAGTCGACGGAGTCGAGGGATGCTGCCAGGGAAATGTTACGATCCTGGGTGAGGGGTTTTCAGAAAAACACCTCAGGCCCCTACCTTCCAAATGAGAAGATGAGGGCCTACCTTTTCCCTAAAGCATCGGCTGATGCAATCATCCCCCAGCCTCAGGTGGAGATACCAACTGCCCTGAATCCGGTAGATTCTGAAGTCTCGGCCGCCCTTCAAGACATTCAATTGGACAATAGGATGTCGGAGGTGTCGAATTCTACTGAGAAGGACCTTCTAGGAGAAGGTCAGGAGGAGGAGCTGTTCCAGGCTCCTCAAGTAGAAGAGCAAGAAATCGACGAAGTGTCGGTTACATCGGTTCCGGACCCAGAACCTGTTCCTTTTACATCGTCTGCTATCCCAGATGAACTGGGAAGGACTCTTTCTTCCATTGTTGAGAGGATCCAACAAATTCAAAGGAAGAATGATGAGAAGGAAGCTGCAATGAAACTGGAGATACGTAGACTTGCAGCATCACATGGGCCCCAGAAGCGGCTCAGCGTGAAGGATCTTCCTTTGTGCTCGGATACCAATCCTTGGAGGTATGCCGAACACATGCCAATGACAACCGGGGAGATCGTGATCCAAGAAAAGTTGGGAGCTATTCCCCTGGAAGAAGTGGAATTTTGGCCCAACAAAGATTCTTATCCGGACTGCTATGTCCGTCTTAGGAAGGAGCCAGCCTCAAAGGAGGAGTCGGAGCCGAAGGAGGTCATAGTTTTTTACCATAGTAAAGCTCAGACGTTACTAGCGAGCTCGATGAAAGAGAGGGGCTTCACTAACTCAAAGGTGCCTGCCTTGAGTAAGAAGCTTCCCTCCTTTGTAGCCTCTCCTACCAGAGCCTTTCCCTTCTTGGAAAAGGGATATAAGGCAGCCTTAAAGGCGGTGGAGGCAGGGAAACCATGCCCCTCCTTGGAGGAGTGCAAGCCGTTATCTCTGACCTTGCCCTTGGACCAAGAAGACTGGAAGGACGTACACCTTACCTTCTCAGTCGGGAAGCTGGAAGCTGATATTGCTGAACACCAGTTCGGTGAGGCACTTCCAAAACTGTCGGAGGTTCTCTTGCTTAGAGAGCAAGAGACAAAGGAAAGACTTGCGGCATCGATGTCGTTGCAAACGACACTAGAAACGATGGCAAGTGACCCCAAGAACCAGGACATGTTCATGGTTGTGGCCAAAACCCATCTGGCCACAGTTACAAAGGATCTCTATAGCTTTATTAAAGCTAGGAGAGCCTGTAAAGAGTTCGTGTTTGCCTCAGCTGCGGTGAATCACGAACCAAGAAACTGATCTCCTCTCGTATTTGGGGTAAAGACCTTTCCCAATGAAGTGGTTAAAGAGGTAGTAGACAAGGCCGCCACTGAGAATAGGAACCTTCTGAAAAAGTGGGGTTTAGATCTTAAGAGAAAGTTTTCTCCGGATGAGGGTCCCCAACCCGAGAGGAAGACAAAAAGGACTAGGCCATCCTCTCGGCCGGCTAAACCCTACCGACAGAAACATCAACAACAACTTTCTGTGACCGCGGTGCCTCAGATAGTGGCACAACCTCCAACCATGTACCAGCTGGTACCTCAACAAGTGGCGACACAGTCACCAGTTTTTAACCCAGCCTTCGAAAGGCAGACTTCTTCCTTTCGTTCGAGAGCTAGAGGAACAGCCAGAGGTTCTTCTAGACGCCCTTCAAGAGGAAGGGGATACAGGGGAGGACTCGGTCAAGGAGGCTAGGCCTCAGGTCCACAACAGCAGAAGTAAGATACTTCCAGTAGGAGGGAGACTACAGCTATTTAGGAATCGCTGGACCTTCTATCCCTGGGCCCACATCCTAATTAAAAATGGACTAGGTTGGAGCTGGAGCAGTCCTCCACCTCAATTCCTTCAATTCTTCCAACACTCATCCCCCGTTCTGGAAGAATTTGTCCGAGAACTCTTAGACAAAAGAGTAATCCGGAAAGTCAAGTCCATAAAATTCCAAGGAAGGCTGTTTTGTGTTCCAAAGAAGGACTCAGAAAAACTCAGTCATTCTAGACTTGTCGCACTCAACAAGTTCATAGTGAACTACAAGTTCAGAATGTTTACGCTTCAACAAATAAGGACCCTACTGCCCAGAAGGGCATATACTGTCTCTATAGACTTGTCTGACGCTTATTGGCACGTTCCAATTAATCGTCACCTCTCCTCCTACCAAGGCTTCAAGTTACATAGAAAACTTTACGCCTTCAGAGCCATGCCTTTCGGGCTAAACATAGCCCCAAGGATTTTCACGAAGCTCGCGAACGCAGCCGTCCATCAATTACGCCTAAAGGGAGTCCAAGTAGTAGCCTACTTGGACGACTGGCTGGTGTGGGCAGCATCCAGGACAGAATGCATGCAAGCTTCTAAGATAGTGATCCAGTTCCTGGAACATCTGGGATTCAAGATCAACATAAAAAAGTCTCAACTTTCTCCAGCTCAAAAATTTCAGTGGTTGGGAATCCACTGGAATTTGGAGTCACATCAACTCTCCATTCCTGGTAAGAAGAGGAAAGAAATAGCAGGATCTGTCGAGAGACTATTGAAATCCAAACGGATATCAAGACGCGAACAGGAGAGTGTGCTGGGCTCTCTACAGTTTGCTTCGATAACAGATCCAGTGCTAAGAGCACAGCTTAAGGATGCAACAGGAGTATGGAGAAAATACGCATCAAACGCACGAAGAGATCTAATAAGACCACTACCGACTCGACTGTGAACGCTTCTCAAGCCGTGGTCTAATGCCAAGCAATTGAAGAAGTCAATACTTCTTCAACCTCCTCCCCCATCAGTAACTATCCACACAGACGCTTCAAAGGAAGGCTGGGGAGGTCACTCTCATCAGATGAGAGTCCAAGGAGCTTGGTTCAATCTTTTCAAGTCATTTCACATCAACTTTCTAGAAGCCATGGCAGTACTTCTGACACTAAAGAAAGTTTCTCCTCGCCACTCGACCCACATAAGACTGGTTCTAGACAGCGAGGTGGTGGTGAGATGCCTGAATCGACAAGGGTCGAGGTCACCTCAAATCAACCAAGTGATGTTGGCCATATTCTGTTTGGCGGAAATGAAGAAATGTCACCTGTCAGCAGTTCACATTTAAGGGTTCTGCAATGTGACAGCGGACGCTCTATCCAGGTTTACACCTATAGAGTCAGAATGGTCCCTTGACGCAGGATCGTTCTCCTTCATCTCGAGTCAAGTCCCAGAGCTGCAGATAGACCTCTTTGCGACGAAAGACAACAAGAAAATAGATCGTTACGTGCCCCCATATGAGGATCCGCTAGCAGAGGCAGTGGACGCTATGTCCCGGGACTGGAACAAATGGTCCAGTATTTATCTGTTCCCTCCGCACAACCTCCTTTTGAAGGTCCTCGATAAGCTGAGATCCATCAAAGGGAAAGCAGCAATAGTGGCCCACAAGTGGCCAAATAGCGTGTGGCTCCCTCTGGCATTGGAACTACGACTAAAATTCGTACTGCTACCGGATCCATCCCTGTCTCAGCGAGTACAGAAGTCGACTGTCTTCGCTTCATCACAGAAAACACGGAACCTACATCTCATGATTTTCTCTCCTTAACAATGAGAAAAAGATTCGGTGTTAAAAGTCAATTTAGACTTTTGGAGGAAACCAGAAGACATTATGAGGCTTCATGGAAGAAACAGATATCCCTTGTCAAGGCGAAGAAACCAAAAGAAATGTAGACAGATTCCTATTTATCATTCTTCATTCACCTTCATGTGCAAGGTTTAGCAGCCAACACAATTCTTTTGTTCAAGTCTGCCTTGACAAAACAGGTCGACCTTTCTAACGATGTTCTTAATGAACTACAAAGGCCCATGCTAGGCTTAGCCCTTCAGCGCCTCCAAGGACCATTTGCATGATCAGTAGATAAGATTCTTCATTGTGTATAAATAATGAACAATGTGGAATGCACTTGGAAGGCCTTGAATTATAAGTCATATTTATGCTTGTACTCGCTTTGGGGGCCAGAGTTAGTGAAATAGTGGCTCTCTCTAGAGAGGAAGGCCACGTCCAGTTCTTGGAGGGAGAACTGAATCTAGTTCCAGACCCAACGTTTCTTACCAAGAACAAGCTACCCACCAACAGGTGGGGTCCCTAGAGAATCTGCCCTCTGAAGGAAGATGCATCTCTATGTCCAGTGGAGTACCTAAGGTCTATCTTCATAGAACTTCAGACTTTATGGGAGGACAGCTGTTCAGAAGAGAAACCCTGGGTTCAAAGTTTTCCATAACTAAGGGCGAAACTCACCTGTGTTATTTGCAGAACAGATCCAGACAGTACACCCGTTAGTCATGATCCGAGGAAAGTTGCCTCTTCCATAAAATTTCTTTAATTATATGGACTTTGAACATCCTTGTTTGTGCACCGGCTGGTAGTTGTACACCGGCTGGTAGTCATCCAAGGTGTTCTTTACGCACTATGTGAAGCTAGTGGAGCAACTTAAGAATTCTGTGGTAGCAGCAGGTAGAATTCTTTAACCTTCTATTTTAAATCTGCGAGGAACTGTGTAATTAATTTGGGACGATTAATTAAGAGGGTGGGTGTGCAGTCACTGTATGTTACTACACACTGAGCGATAGGCCACGAAAGTGTCCTTACGAACTGTTCCATTGTCGTCGGTGAACTATAGCATAATACGGACACTTGTGCCAAGCGTTTTTTACACTAGTGTAAATTAACAGTGTACAGACTGTTATGGGCGACACAAACTCAGAAACTCAACTTCAACCTTTATTCCGTTAACAGTAGTAGTAGTAGTAGTAATAGTAGTAATAGTAGCAGTAGCAGTAGGTTCATTCTTGAAAGGAATTATTACAAACTTTAAATACAGTACATTATTAAATAGCCCATAATATTCAATAAGTCATAACGGTGACATGATGTACCTTAATACATCTTGCAAAGCTAATTAAATATAATTTTCTAAACAAGACACTTTCATTGCCACTTTAAATCACATTTTATCATATTTATAGGACAATCAAATGTTAAATGTCACAAATAAACCAATTTACGCCTTTTAACGATTAAATGAATAAGACATATAAAACAAATATATCCATATAAGTTCGTCAAAAAACTTACATCTGTGTGCCCAAAATGAATCCTTACGAAATATATACAGCTGTTCTCCTTGAAAACCTTGCTTGAACTGCCAAAGAGACTTCATAATTTTAGGAAGCAAGATGAAATCGTTATTTGTTTACACCTCTCAACTTTTTAACTACCACTTACAAAAGTAACGACATTGTTTTACCAACTAGATGGGTTTGTGTTTCTGCATTAACATACTCAGCCTCATAAACAGATTAAACCTATTTATCAAAATATACACCTACACATGCAGACAATAAATAACCTTTAAGCTACAATACAAACTCTTTGAATTCAAAACACTTCCATGATTCACTTATTCACCTAAACAAAATTAAACATCTTCATAACTCAAGTAATATACAATATCAAATGATAGGCCATAAGAACAACATAATATCACGTTACATTTAACATTAAAATCCTAGCCTTCAACTAATAACACTAGCTTCTGAATAGGACGGACAATAACCGAAGAAAGTGTCTTAATCTTGGCACTGCGAATTGTTCCTTTGTCATCAGGGTATACTTCTATCACTTGCCCCATTGGCCAGTGATTCCTTGGCTGGCTCAATGTCACTCTTTACCAAGACCGCATCGCCAACAATTAGATTTCTTCTTGGTTCATTCCACTTTTGTCTAGTCTGTAAAGTGCTCAAATACTCTTTTCTAAATCTTGACCTAAACAGGTTGGTCAGATATTGAACGCATCTCCACCTTCTCCTTATGTAAACATCATCCTTTTTAAACAAGCCAGGGGGAGGGATCACATAAGATTTTGGAATCAACAAATGGTTTGGAGTTAGTGGCTCAAAGTCATCTATGCTGTCACTTACAGTGGTTAACGGTCTTGAATTGACGATGCTCTCAACCTCACAAAGCAGAGTCCGTAAACTTTCATCATTTAGCCTTTCACCAAATTCCTTCACCAGTGCAGACAACACTTTTCTAACTGGTCTGATTTGGCGCTCCCAACAACCACCCATGTGGCTTGCTGCAGGTGGATTGAATTTCTATTCAATATGGTGATGCGACAAATACTTCTCAATCTTCTTTTCCTCCATCTCATCAAGAGCTGCCTTAAGTTCTCTCTCAGCCCCATGGAAGTTGGTTCCATTATCACATCTGATAACCTTAGGATGACATCTTCGAGAAACAGATCTTTGCAAAGCATTTATGAAAGAGTCAGATTGTAAAGTGTTTGTAGTTTCCATATGAATTGACCTACTAACCAAGCAGGTAAATATCACACCATACCTCTTTAACTCCTTTCTTCCTTCCTTGATGTAATAGGGTCCAAAGAGGTCAATACCAACATTACTGAATGGTGGTGAATGTTCCAATCTGTCTGCTGGAAGATCAGCCATCTTTTGACTCAAAGCTGGTTCTTTCAACTTCCTGCAAGTAACACAATGAAATAACACATTCCTGACAGTTGCATTAGCATTGATGATCCAATACTTCTGCCTTAGATTTGAGAGAACATGGTTTCTACCTGAATAAGCTAATAATTCATGCCCATGTCGTATCAACAATGTAGTCACGTGATGCTTCTTTGGTAACAGTATGGGATGTTTGGCATACCGTGGAATATCAGACCTTCTTATCCTACCTTCAACCTTCAGTAATCCATCCTCAGAATCAGGAAAGGGGTCAAGCTTATATATTGGACTACTCTTGCCAACTAACAATTACCTTGATAAAGCCTTCACTTCATCACCAAACACCTCCCGTTGAACATACATTATGATTGCCCTTTCAGCATCAGTGGTTACACAACCTTTCCTTTTACCACTAAGGATTGACTTTAGTTGTTGAAATACAGAAACTGCCTTTTGGTACCTTGACCATGAAGAAAAATATTCAATTAATCTTGTAAACCCATGATGTTCTTCAGAAATTGTGACCGCAGACACATGTTCACTCTTATCATCAACACAATCTGCACACACATACTCCTGTGAAGGAAAATAATCAGATGCAATAAATGATGGGCCATGAAACCATTCGTCATACTGCAAAAACTGATGTACACTAATACCTCTTGATGCCACATCAGCAGGGTTATCACTGGAGTTTACATATCTCCATTGCTCAGGCTGGGAGTAGTCCCTTATAACCCTGACTCTGTTGGCTACAAAAACAGGAAACCTTTTAGTGTTGCTATGAATATAGTGAAGGACTGTTGTTGAATCTGTGTAGAACATTACCATCCCAACAGTAAACTCCAACTCCTTCAGGATGTGTTGAGCAACCTTGACAGACACAGTTGCAGCTGTAAGTTCAAACCTAGGTACAGTCACCACCTTTTTGGGAGATACTCTTGATTTTCCCATGACAAGATTTGACTGAACTTGGTTTCCATCGTGAAGAACAAGGTATGCTGCAACACCATGACCAACTGTACTTGCATCGCTGAATAATATAAGACTTGAACCTGTCACATTACCAAACCCACTTGACTTGAAGCATCTTGGTATTGAAAGCTGCTCCAGTAAATGAAGACCTTGTATCCAATGTTGCCACCTTTCAGCTGGCTCATCTGGAATCCTCTCATCCCAGTCCAAACCCTCAACTTGACACAATTCTTGTAACAGTTTCTTGGCCGGTAAGATGATTGGAGAGAGCAACCCAAGGGGATCATATAATGATGAGATAGTTGATAACAATCCTCTTCTGGTGAATGGATTATCCTTGAGCTCAATTGAGAACTTGAATGAGTCTTCTTTAAGGTCCCATAACATTCCTAAGGCTCTCATCATTAAACTCTCCATGTCAAGATTAAACTTGTCACTTTCAACTGAACAATCTTCAGCAGGCAAAGCTTTAAGGACATCACTTGAATTGCTGACAAATTTAGTTAACCTAAATCCTCCTTCACCAGTTGCAGATACCAAATCCTTCACCAACTTCACTGCTGTATGAACATCAGCACATGACTTCAAACAGTCGTCAACATAGAAATTGTGCCGTATGGTGTTGCCAACAGTTGAATCATACTTCTCATCTGCTTTGTCTGATGTGGCCTTCAATGCAGTATTTGCAATACTCGGTGACGAGATTGCTCCGAAAATGTAAGAACAGCCATTCTGAATTCTTCAAGAGGTCGATTGATGTCACCATTAGGCCACCACAAGAATCTAACATAGTCCTGATTCTCAGGTGGAATCTTTATTTGAAAGAACATAGCTTATATATCTACAATAAATGCATAAACCTCCTGCCGGAATCTAATGAGTACTCCTGTCAATGAATTGGTGAGGTTTGGACCCTGTAACAGAGCATCATTTAATGACACACCTTCAAACTTGGCACTACAGTAAAAAACAACCCTAATCTTCCCTTTCTTGGGATGAAAAACTGCGTGATGAGGAAGATACCAAACAGGAATCTTATTGACCTCATCATCCGGGATTTTGTAAGCAAAGCCTTTTTCAAACAACTTGTTTATGAATGCTGTGTACTGCTGTCTGTAATCTTCACTATTCTTCATCTTCCTCCTTTGCCACTTAGGTCTGCTAACAGTCCGCTTCTTATTATTAGGAAGATTCACATTGGGATCTCTGAAAGGCATGGGTAGCTGAAAGTGACCATCTCTAAATTCAATGTCATCCTGGCACCTTTTCACAAATCTTGTGTCCTCAAAAGATAAGCCACGCTCATCAGGAACTGACCCAAGATCCCTTTCTGAAAAATCTAACTCAAAGTACTTCCTAATACTTTCAACAGTAATACAGTCAGTAACATGTTGAACATCAGATACAAGTAACCTGTGACATGAAACCCCATTTGAACTAACCTTAACATGTACAGGCCCATTAACTGTCCATCCATGTAAATATCTTACTCCAAAGGGGCCATAACCTGAAGGGGGTACAACCTCTAAAGGTTGTAAAGCTGTTGGACAATTACTATCTATCAAAATTCCTATGTCTAACTCTGGCTGATACACTGGAATCTTATTTAACACTTGATAAATGAGGCCAATCCTTTAACATTTCATACCTTGGAATTTGATCATGATTAACAGGATTATCCTTTAGTGTGAATACCTTTGGTAATACAAAATCATTATTACCATGTATATCAGCAACAACAAGACCATTCAGAATAAAGGTTTTAACCGTATCAGTCCCATGCATTGTTTGCAACTTGATAGCTGTTTCAATACCTTTACAATTTAATTGATCCTTGATACTATCTTTAATGAAACAACCTGTACTGTCCGTATCAAAGAAGGCATAAGTTTGTACTACATTGTCGCTACCCTTTACACGTAATTGCACAGGCAAGATTGATTGCAACACTGTATCAGAAATTGTTCATGCAGAAGACCTCACATTACTTAGTGTCTGAGTATTACCTTGACCTGGAGTGCGACCTTCACCTTGAGTACCATCTTGACCCTTAGCACAACCTTGACCTGTACTTTCAGACTGTGCACTGGCTTGTGACACAATTGCACTGTTGCTGTCAAGCATCCTAAAATTCTCAATGTGCAGAGTGGTAGGATGCCTTTTATTACATGTCTTGCACAGCCGTCGATTGAGACACCCTTTTGAAGTGTGGTTATTGCCCAAACAACTGAAGCAAAGACGGTTGTCTTTAACAAATTCTCGTCTTTCATCCACACTCCTGTGCAGAAATTGAGGGCACTCCTCAAGGTCATGATGACCACTACAGAGTTGGCATTTCCTAGTATACTGGCTGACAGAATTCGATGGTTGCACTGTCACTGCAAACGATTTTTGCTTGGTCTGACTTGAGCCATGATTTGCCTTTGCCTTTGAAAAAACACACACTTTACCCAAAGCTTCCCTGCTGAATACAGGATCCATTGCTGCCTCTGCTGCATTCTGCACAAATTCCACTAATGTGGTGAAACACACACAAACACCTTGCTTCCTGAGCTTTATCACATGATCCAACCACTTATTTTGAATATACACTGGCAGCTTTGAAATCACCCTCTGAAGGTTTGGCGAATCATTCAAAATCTGCATGTTTGACAATGACTGCATGGTATGATTACATTTCACAAGATACAAAGCATATTCCTGCAAAGATTCACTGTTATCACCTCTCACTTGAGGCCACTTGGTTAGCTTGTCTATGTATGCCACGGAAACCTTGTATGGATCTCCATACACTTTGTCCAGAGAAGTCTTTTTGCTTCAATGTATCCTTCAGATGCATTCATAAACATGCACCCAGCTATGAGCGACTTAGGCTTTCCTTCTAGATGCTGATTTAGGAAATACAACCTGTTGGAGTCTGATGTGGTGTGTGGCACGATGCGGTCATTAAATGCCAACATGAATGATGCATATTCAAGAAGATCACCACAAAACTTGGTCACTTCAGCATGAGGCAGCATCATAGCCGCTGCTAACTGTTGCTGACTTTGGTAGAATGACTCTGGGGCAGGTGCCATGGGTAGAAAAGGCACGGTGACATTGGGTTTATTTTGATGCACATTGTGACTGGGAACAAATGCTGGTGTTTCAGGGTTTAAAACTTTGTCTGTCGATGGAATAACTTCTTCCTGGAACACCTTCTCCCTCGCCCTCGCTGCTTCAATTTCACCATCCAACTTTAACAAATCTTCCTTGGCTTTTAATTCTGCCTGTTGTTGGGCTATTTCTGTTTGTTTCTCAAGCAATGCCCTCTGTGCAAGCAAACCAGCTAACTTTGCCTTCTCCTGTATGAGAGAAGACTTTACACTTGATGCCGTGCTTTTAACTGACCTCTTGGATTTATGTGACCTGCTTCGCAGTGAAGATCCGTCCATAGAATCCTGCAAATTTGCTTCTGTTGTGGCTACCCATTTATCCACCTGTAATCTGAATTCTAAGGCAGACAATTCTTTATCTTCAAACCTTTTGATTTCTGACTGATGCTCGTTGACAGGTAGTTGAGACAAGTAATCACTGTGGCAGTCTTTGTACTTCTTTAACCCTTCCTCAAACTCCTCCATGCCTGTCTACTAAATGGAGATTATCAGGCTTCTCCATACACTTGCTGACTTCATTCCGTTTCTTTGTGAGGGCAGAGAGAGCAGCAGTCTGTTTGTTTTTCAGGGTGCGTAACTTCTCCTTGGCGTCACCATTGTCTTCTACGTTGACTTTCTGATCCGTATTCATGTTAAAGATGAATAAACTATTGTTATGGGCGACACAAACTCAGAAATTCAACTTCAACCTTTATTCCGTTAACAGTAGTAGTAGTAGTAGTAGTAGTAGTAGTAGTGACAGTAGTAACAGTAGTAACAGTAGCAGTAGGTTCATTCCTGAAAGGAATTATTACAAACTTTAAATACAGTACATTATTAAATAGCCCATAATATTCAATAAGTCATAACGGTGACATGATGTACCATAATACATCTTGCAAAGCTAATTAAATATAATTGTCTAAACAAGACACTTTCATTGCCACTTTAAATCACATTTTATCATATTTATAGGACAATCAAATGCTAAATGTCACAAATAAACCAATTTACGCCTTTTAACGATTAAATGAATAAGACATATAAAACAAATATATACATATAAGTTCGTCAAAAAACTTACATCTGTGTGCCCAAAATGAATCCTTACGAAATATATACAACTGTTCTCCTTGAAAACCTTGCTTGAACTGCCAAAGAGACTTCATAATTTTAGGAAGCAAGATGAAATCGTAATTTGTTTACACCTCTCAACTTTTTAACTACCACTTACAAAAGTAACGACATTGTTTTACCAACTAGATGGGTTTGTGTTTCTGCATTAACACAGACTATATCATTATTATCAATAATTCAATTGAAGTGGAAAATCTGTTTCCTAGTAGACGAAACAATATTTTCTGTTGACTGTTTTTCTTTATGCTTTGACGCATATCATCCACGTTTTATAAATTTTATAAATGTTGATCTGATATGTACGTTCATTAAATTTTAATAAACTAGTTCATAGTCTTATTCGCCCACACTCATTTTATTAGAAATGTACTGAGCATTAAGATTAGAATATGGATATTTTTATCCCGGTATGTCTTTTAAGACTGTTCCCTGGTTCAAGCAAAAGTCCACTCACTCTAACCATTCCTTTGAAGGGTTGACGTGGTACCCTAACGGAATAGTGGCAAAGAGGCAAAATTTGTTCCTATGCGGATACAACCATTATCCAATAGTTTATGAGTAGTCACATTGGGGAAGGTGTCAAAAATTCATTCTGACATTGGTGACTCTTATACAAACTTTGTTTTATATTGTATAGGGCGAGACCACTATACAAGCTTGTCATTTTATTATCCATAATTATTATGTACTCCTCGAGACTTTTTCCAGAGTCTAGTGCGACTCTTCCCTGTAGGGGGCAGGAAGCACTAACATAGTTCATGCTTAGATGAAATGATGTATGACGGTAACATCATAGGTCTCTAGGTCTAGACGGACCAGGAAAATACTTTCTTGAGAGTACGGCACTGATTGAGAATCCACAGATACAGTAATGCTCTGGTAAAATTCCATCAGGACGACATGGCCTGAGCCCAAAAAACGGATTTTGAGCGAAACAAAAAATCTATTTTTGGGTGAGGTAGCCATGTCGTCCTGATGGACCCACCCTTCCTTTTATTGTAAAAGGGTTTATTGACCCCTCTATATAATACAGTATCTGTAACACCTCGTATATCACTACAAGGAATAAAGAGAGCGCTACCGTCTTCATCAGATACACACTGGAAACAGAATAAGAGAGATGCCTTATGAGTGGCTCTCTTTTCATTCTCGTTTCAGATTCCTGTCACTGTAACCCCTCGAAGCGTTAATACTGTTCGGGGTGAAGATAGCTATGTGACGTGTCAAGAATACGTCCTCTGATATTATGTGATATCCCTGTGAGATTATTTAGGGATATTCGCTCCAGGAGTTAGAATTCTGGATACCTTAAGATAAAATTCTCTGGAAATATCACTGTAGTCAAATATACCCTAGAAAGATACCTGTTAGGAACTTCCATCAGGACGACATGGTTACCTCACCCAAAAATAGATTTTTTGCTTCGCTCAAAATCCGTTATTTATTAATTTATTTATTTATTTGGAGAGAGAGAGAGAGAGAGAGAGAGAGAGAGAGAGAGAGAGAGAGAGAGAGAGAGAGAGAGAGAGAGAGAGAGAGAGAGATTACAATGCCTGGGAGGTACACCGAGGTGCTGATAACGATAAATAGAATAATCAATCTGTGATTTCGACTTCCATTTTGAGGCTCTGAGCAACGTCACCTATTCAGTCTCAATTTCCTGCGATTGAAGATGGGAAGCTGAGTTGCGAGTAAGATTGATGTAGGATCATGCAAAGGAAAAGAGAGTATCTTTTAGATTGGCTTCCCTTATAAAGGAAGGGTCCACGGGCTCTTGCATTAAAGCAGCCTTTTCAGAGAGAGAGAGAGAGAGAGAGAGAGAGAGAGAGAGAGAGAGAGAGAGAGAGAGCAGAATTGGCAGTTGAATGAATATGTTATGAAATTCGTCGATAATTGAAGGGATTTTCAAGTAGAGAAATTTATTTGTTTAGTTAACTGTAATTAAAAGCTAGTTATTGTTCAAAACGCTTACTTGGGGGGGCGGGGCTTTCTAAACACCCTGTTATCATCTTCCTGAATTAGTTTTTTCCTGTTGATCCTCATTGGTGAATTAGGAGCGAGAATCTTGTACAGTTGGCCTCATTATTTGTGGTACACTTCACGGGAAAACAAGGAGACATCAGTGTCCCGGAATTAATGAAGCCAACTGTACCAGTCATCATCTCGTCCATCGTAAGAAATCATATCATTTATCAGTTTTTTTTCCCTTAAATAACTTGCACGTTTATCATTTTTTTCTTCTAAGTTTTGTCATGTTCTAAAAACTTTTTACTACCTCCGCCAACGAAGTTGGAAGGAGGTTATGTTTTACCACCTGTTTGAGTGTGTGTGTGTGTGCGTGTTTGTTTGTGAACAGCTTCCTGGCGATTTTGTTACCTCCGCCAACGAAGTTGTTAGGAGATTATGTTCACTCCCTATTCTTTTGTGTGTGCGTGTGTGTGTGTGTTAACAGCTTCCTGGCCCTTTTATTACATCCGCCAACGAAGTTAGAAGGTGGTTCTGTTTTACCCCCTGTGTGTGTTTGTGAACAGCCTCCCGACCACAATTTTGATTTAGCTATTGAAGTAATAAATGGAATTTTTCAGATCGATGTGCATCAATTGATAAAATGCCATAGTACATTAGTTCGTAAGTTTCATAAAGATTTAATTGAGATTTAATTCACATTTGATTGAGATTTAATGGGAAATCGATGTAAATATCCTTGTTATTATTATTATTATTATTATTATTATTATTATTATTACTAGCTAAGCTACAACCCTAGTTGGAAAAGAAGATACTATAAGCCTAAGGGCTCCAGCAATTATAAATAGCTCAGTGAGGAAAGGAAATAGGGAAATAGATAAACTATATAAGAATTAATGAACAATTAAAATAAGATATTTTAAAAGTAATAAAAACATTAAAACATTGTAATTGGATTTAATAATTGTAATAAAGCCGATATTCCTTTTCTTTTACTTCGTACGAGGAGGAATTGGAATAATACAAAGGAAAGAAGGACGAAAAGAAATTAGCGTGTTATGTTTCCTATTGTTTCTGCATCCCTCCGATTAAGCCCCCCCCCCCCCCCCCCACCCCCCACCCTCACCCTCAAATCCCAACCCCCACCCCCTAAAGAAATCAGTTTTCGTATGCATATTACAATGGGAAAGTTTTGCATTTGCTTTCGAGACAAACAGAGCGCTAATGGAACGAAGCCTTAAAGATTGGGAGATTATTTCCCCCTCTTTGAAGCTAAACAAAATTAGCTACGAAAATAAAACGAAGTACATTTAAATTTTATAATGACTTTAGAAGTTCTTTCCCCCTTTTAAGCAAAACAAAATTAGGTACTGAAATAATACAAAATGTATTCAAATTTTATAATTAGTTTAGAAGTTTTTCCTCTTTTTAAGCAAACAAAATTAGTCTCGAAAATAGTACAAAATATATTCAAATTTAGTTCTTTCTTCGTTGTTTTACGTAAACTGATAAAACCCAATTACTTAATCGAAAATTCTCCGTACAGATATACTGTTCTCAGCCGTATTTCAGTAAAATAAAGGCGACCATAATTTTACCCTACTTTATTATTATCCTCTTCGGGTTGGTGACCGTAATATCACTCCGCGTTGATATCTCATTTTCAAAATGGTAAATGCTTGGCAATATTTATTCCGGGATTTTTACCGTTTTTTACGGCAAATTTTTAACAGTTCGTTATATCTGCCAAAGATAAGTTAATTCATTTTTATTTTATTTAAGGGGGCGTATATATTGTTTAGGTGGGCGTATATATTGTTTTAAGTGGGTGTATATTTTATTTGAGTGGAGTATATATTGTTTGAAGTGGGTATATGTTCTACTTGAGTGGGCGTATATATTGTTTAAGTGGGCATATTATATGGTTTTAACTGGGTGTATATTGTATTTAAGTGGGTGTATATATGGTTTTAACTGGGTTTATATCTTATTTAAGAGGGCGCATATATCGTAAGAACTGGGCGTATATTTCATTTCAGTGTCCGTACATATTGTATTAAGTGGGGGTAGATTTTATATAAATGGGCGTGTATATTGTTTAAGGGGTTGTATATATTGTTTAAGTGGGCGTTTATATGTTTTTTTTTATTTTGATGGGTGTATATTTAATTTAAGTGGGATTATATATTGTTTTAATTGGTATATCTTTTATTCAAGTGGACGTATATTTATCTGTGATTCAATCAATATTCATCTCTTCTGAGTTTGACAAAGGAAATCATGTTTGAAATTTTTGCCAGACCCGAGAGTAGCTCAGATTTTCAGACGTGAACAGGCGAGCTGAGATTAGGTTGAAATTAAATTTTAGAAGCTAAAAAGAGTAATTTTCACGGAGACTGGAACCAGGAATTCATTCCATCTTATTTAGTTCTGGCTTCAAATTAAGTAATAGGAATGTGGAATGGTATTCCGGGTTTCTCTAGTAAGGTAGGAATGTTGAGTCATGTAAGGAGAGTGAGAATTAATTAGAAAGCTTTGGGAGGACTATTGAGAACACGGCCCTCAGAAGGACATTGGGAGTTGAATGGCAGGACAGGATTAGAATTGAAACTATAAGAGAGATTACTAGAGTGCCATATGTGGATGAGATTATGATGAGGGGTAGATGGAGATGGTTTGGGAATGCTCTTCGCACTCCCCAAGAGACATTAACTCAACAAACTTTCAACTGGGCTACACAAGGCACTAGATGAGTTGCAAGACCCAGGCCTACATACCTGAGGACTATGAAGCGCGAAGTAGATGATGAATAGAGAAGTATTAATTTAATATCTCAAGATAGAGACGACTGGCGAAATCTAACCAAGGCCCTTTGGGTCAATAGGATTAGGAGGAGATGATGATGATGATGGGACGATAACAGATAGGGGCATGAGTTAAAAAAAACGAAGAGTTATCTTGAACAATTAATTTGATCGGAAGGACTGAAGATCCAAGATGATAAAATTATCAAGTATGGATCGAAACAACTAATGATTCAAGATGATGAAATTAAATTTAAGTTC
>NC_090766.1:35390079-35402579 GCF_036898095.1 Palaemon carinicauda | reverse complement strand
ATTACGATTTTATACCGATTTATCGCATGAATTTATGGGTGATTTCTCTGGCTACAATTCAAATTTTATCACGATTTTATTCCGATTTATCGTAAGGATTTATGGGTGATTTTTCTAGCTACAATTAAAATTGTATTACGGTTTTATTCCGATTTATCTTATGGATTTATGGGTGATTCGTCTAGCTATAATTCAACTAATTTTATTACGATTTTATTCCGATTTATTGTATGGATTTATTGGTGATTTGTCTAGCTACAATTCAAATGTTATTACGATTTTATTCCGATTTATCGTATGGATTTATAGGTGATTTGTCTCGCTAAAATTAAAGTCTTATTAGGATTTTATTCCGAATTATCGCAATGATTTAATGGTGATTTGTCTAGCTACATTAAAATTTTATTACGATTTTATTCCAATTTGGCGAATTGATTTATGGGTGATTTGTCTAGCTACAATTCAAATTTTATAACGATTTTATTATTCCGATTTATCGTATGGATTTATAAGTGATTCGTCCAGCTACAATTGAAATTTTATTACGATTTTATTCCGATTTATCGTATTGATTTATGGGTGATTTCTCTAGCTACAATTAAAATTTTATTTCGATTTTATTCCAATGTATTGTATGGATTTATGGGTGATTTGTCCAGCTACAATAAAAATTTTATTACGATTTTATTCCGATTTATCGCATGGATTTATGGGTGATTTGTCTAGCTACAATTCAAATTTTTTTACGATTTTATTCCAATTTATCGTATGGATTTATGGGTGATATCTCTAGCTACAATTCAAATTTGATTACGATTTTATTCCAATTTGGCGTATGGATTTATAGGTGATTTGTGTAGCTACAATTCGAATTCTATTACGATTTTATTCTGATTTATCGTATGGATTTATGGGTGAATTCTCTAGCTAAAATTCAAATTTTATTACAATTTTATTCCGATTTTTTTTATATATCTATGGGTTATTTGTCTAGCTACAATTGAAATTTTATTACGATTTTATTCCAGTTTATCGTATGGATTTATGGGGGATTTGTCTAGCTAAAATTCAAATTTTATTACGATTTTATTCCAATTTATCGTATGGATTTATGGGTGATTTGTCTAGCTACAATTCAAATTTTATAACGATTTTATTATTCTGATTTATCGTATGGATTTATCGGTGATTTGTCCAGCTACAATTAAAATTTTATTACGATTTTATTCCAATATATTGTATGAATAGATGGGTGATTTCTCTAGCTACAATTGAAATTTCATTACGAATTTATTCCAATTTATCGTATGGATTTATGGGTGATTTGTCCAGCTACAATTAAAATTCTATTACCATTTCATTCCGATCTATCGTATGGATTTATGGGTGATTTCTCTAGCTACAATTCAAATTTTATTACGATTTCATTCCGATTTATCGTAAGGATTTATGGGTTATTTGTCTAGCTACAATTCTTATTGTATTACGATTTTATTCTGATTTATCGTATGGATATATGGGTGATTTCTCTAGCTACAATTCAAATTTAATTACGATTTTATTCTGATTTATCGTATGGATTTATGGGTGATTTTTCTAGCTACAATTCAAATTTTATTACGAATTTATTCCAATTTGGCGTATGGATTTATGGGTGATTTGTCTAGCTACAATCAAAATTTTATTACGATTTTATTCCGATTTATCGTATGGATTTATGGGTGATTTCTCTATCTAAAATTCAGATATTATTACGATTTTATTCCGATTTATCGTATGGATTTATTGGTGATTTGTCTAGCTACAATTCAAATTTTATTATGATATTATTTCGATTTATCGTATGGATTTATGGGTGATTTCTCTAGCTACAATTCAAATTATATTACGATTTTACAACGATTCATATATGGATTTATGGGTGATTTGTCTAGCTACAATTCAAATTTTATTACGATTTTATTCCAATTTCTCGTATGGATTTATGGGTGATTTTTCTATCTAAAATTCAAATTCTATTACGATTTTCTTCCGATTTATCGTATGGATTTATTGCTGATTTGTCTAGCTACAATTCAAATTTTATTACAATTTTATTCCGATTTATCGTATGGATTTGCGGGTGATTTGTCTAGCGACAATTCAAGTTTTATTACGATTTTATTCCGATTTATCTATGGATTGATGGGTGATTCGTCTAGCTACAATCAAAATTTTATTATGATTTTTTTCTAATTTGGCATATGAATCTAAAGGTGATTTGTCTAGCTACAATTGAAATTTTATTACGATTTTATTCCAGTTTATCGTATGGATTTATGGGTGATTTGTCTAGCTACAATTCAAATTGTATTACGATTTTATTCCAATTTATCGTATGGATTTATGGGTGATTTGTCTAGCTACAATTTAAATATTATTACGATTTTATTCTGATTCATCGTATGGATTTATTGGTGATTTGTCTAGCTGCAATTAAAATTTTATTACAATTTTATTTCAATTTATCGTATGGATTTATGGGTGATTTGTCTAGCTACAATTAAAATTTTATTACGACTTTATTCCAATTTATCGTATGGATTATAGGTGATTTGTCTAGCTACAATTCAAATTTTATTACGATTTTAATCCAATTTGGCGCATGGATTTATGGGTGTTTTGTCCAGCTACAATTAAAATTTTATTACGATTTTATTCCGATTTATTGTATGGATTTATGGGTGATTTGTCTAGTTGTAATTCAAATTTTATTACGATTTTATTCCAATTTATCGTATGGATTATGGGTGATTTGTCTAGCTACAATTAAAATTTTATTACGATTTTAATCCAATTTGGCACATGGATTTATGGGTGATTTGTCTAGCTGCAATTAAAATTTTATTCGTATTTATCGTATGGATTTATGGGTGATTTGTCTAGCTACAATTAAAATTTTATTACGATTTTATTCCGATTTATCGTATGGATTTATGGGTGATTTGTCTAGCTACAATTAAAATTTTATTACGATTTTATTCCGATTTATCGTATGGATTTATGGGTGATTTGTCTAGCTACAATTAAAATTTTATCAAGATTTTATTCTGATTTATCGTATGGATTTATGGGTGATTTGTCTAGCTACAATTAAAATTTTATTACGATTTTAATCCAATTTGGCACATGGATATATGGGTGATTTGCCTAGCTACAAATCAAATTTCGTTACAATTTTATTCTAATTTAGCGTATTGATTTATAGGTAATTTGTTTGGCTAAAATTCAAGGCTGGATTTATATTTTTGAATAGGTCGGATTTAACATGTAAAAGATTTTAAACGGATTTGTCGTCTACTAATTTATTGATCTGCCTGAGGAAGATTTTGTATGTTTTAAGCGGATTTATTGTATGGATGTATGGGTGATTTGTTTGGCTTTATTGCAGACTGGATTTATATTTTTAAATAGGTGGGATTTATCATATACAGTAAGAGCTTTTAATTCGACTCTTTTTTTTTTTTTGTGTGTCTTAAGGGATTTTAGAAGGTTAAATTTCAGCTGCGGATTTATCTTCCAACGCGACTTACAGGGGGATTTATAATATTGTGGATTTATATTCTCACTCATCAAAGGGGGTTTATAACGTGAATGTTTTTAATCGGATGTAACGTAAGAAAATTTAGGAGTGGATATAACCTGAAGAACATCTTTCATCTTCATAATTACAGTAAATCATTTTTTATATAGTGTCTTATTTAGCCTCTCTCTCTCTCTCTCTCTCTCTCTCTCTCTCTCTCTCTCTCTCTCTCTCTCTCTCTCTCTCTCTCTCTCTCTCACTAAGATGCATCCCAGACCATCCAATACTGGAAGATGCAAAATACACCGGAATATGCATTAGCAACTCTCTAGTAGATATACGAGGTGCCTCACACTAAGGGACCTGGGGGAACCCAACCATGGAATAAGGCAACAAGGCTCTCTCTCTCTCTCTCTCTCTCTCTCTCTCTCTCTCTCTCTCTCTCTCTCTCTCTCTCTCTAAGATACATCCCAGACCATCCAAAACTGGAAGATGCATTAGCAATTCTCTGGTGGATATACGAGGCGTCTCACACTGAGGGACCTGGGGGAACACATACATAGAATAAGGCAATAAGGCGCGCTCTCTCTCTCTCTCTCTCTCTTTCTCTCTCTCTCTCTCTCTCTCTCTCTCTCTCTCTCTCTCTCTCTCTCTCTCTCTCTCTCTCTCTCTCTCTCTCTCTCACAATCCAATAAAATAAATTCTGATGAAAATATTTGATGACATTTTACCATATTCAGCTCAAAGGACACATGAATAAAAATTAATTATATTTAGCTAAACATTTTCTCACTCTGTTAATTCATCCAAGCAAAACTCCGGAATTCACTCTACGCCCCTGTATTCCCTAACAGTTATTCTTCTAGTGTTTAGGTACAAATGTTCATTTTAGAGACCTAGGTTAGCTCAGAGCATTAAAATACCTTCGTAAATAATCTTCCCCTGTGTTTCTAATCATACTGAGCTGCATTGCCTGACGTATGACTACTCGGTCTCTCTCCTTTCCTCGGGTATGAGAGAGAGAGAGAGAGAGAGAGAGAGAGAGAGAGAGAGAGAGAGAGAGAGAGAGAGAGAGAGAGAGAGAGAGAGTATTCATAACTCGGTGAGAGGAGGTACCACCACAATCTCCCTCAAATTGCCGAAACTGCCTGGTTAAAATGTACTTGAGAAAGGGCCAGAAGATGGGAAGGGTTGAAGGTGTGTGTTCGTGCGTGTGTGTGTAACTAAATATTTAGCAATCATTTTTGGCGGGTAGTGTACACTAGTGCCATAAATAACAAAGAACTGATAATATCTTCGTTTGGCAGATAAACGAATAAACTAGATATCAAATTATTATTATTATTATTATTATTATTATTATTATTATTATTATTATTATTATTTTTATTATTATTAACATTATCATTATTACCTGCTAAGCTACAACCCTAGTTGGAGAAGCAGTGAGGAAAGGAAGTAAATAAATAAACTATAAAAGAAGTTTAAGAACAATAACAATGAAATAAATCCATTATATGTAAACTATAAAACTTAAAGATAACAAGAATAAGAGAAATAAGATGGAATAAAGGGCTAAAGTGTGTCCTCAAGCAAGAGAACTCTACCCTTCGAAAGTGGTAGACCATGGTACAGAGGTTGTGGCATTACCAAAATGTATCATTATCATTAATTGCTAAGCTACAACCCTAATTGGAAAAGCAGGGTGCTATAACCCCAGGGGCCCCAACAGGGAAAAGAGTCCAGTGAGGAAAGGAAACAAGGCAAAAGAAAATATTTTAAGAGCAGTAACATCAAAATAAATATTTCCTATATAAACTATAAAACTTTAACTAAACAAGAGGAAGAGAAATTAGATAGAATAGTGTGCCCAAGTGTACCCTCAAGTAAGAGAACTCTAACCCAAGACATTGGAAGACCATGGTACAGAGGCTATGGCACTACCCAAGACTACAGAACAATGGTTTGATTTTGAAGTGTCCTCCTCTTAGAAGAGCTGCTTACCATAGCTAAAGAGTCTCTTCTACCATTACCAAGAGGAAAGTAGCCACTGACCAATTACAGTGCAGTAGTTAACCCCTTAAGGGAAGAAGAATTATTTGGTAATCTCAGTGTTGTCAGGTGTATGAGGACAGGGGAGAATCTGTAAAGAATAGGCCAGACTATTCCGTGTATGCGCAGGCAAGAGGAAAGTCAACCGTAGCCAAAGAGAAGGATTCAATATAGTACTATCTGGCCAGTCAAAGGACCCCATAACTTTCCAGCGGTAGTATCTCAACGGGTGGCCGGTGCCCTGGCCAACATACTACCTGCAATGTTACAGAGGCTATGGCACTACGCAAGACTAGAGAACAATGGTTTGATTTTGGAGCACCCTTCTCCTAGAAGAGCTACTTACTGGAACTGTCTCTTCTACCCTTACCAAGACGAAAGTAGCCACTGAATAAGTACATTGCAGGAGATAAATCCCTTGAGTGAAGAAGAATCATTTGGTAATATCAGCATTGTTAGGTGTATGAGGACAGAGGAGAATCTGTAAAGAATATATCAGACTATTCGGTGTATGTGAAGGCAAAAGAAAAGTGGGCCGTAACCAGAGAGAAGAATCCAACGTAGTGTCTGGCCAGTCAAAGGAACCATTAACTCTCTAGTAGTAGTATCTCAACGGTCGGCCTGTGCCCTGGCCAACCTACTACCAGTAGGAAAGCTGAACAAAGTGGAATCAGAATTAGTTCAATTATATCTGTAGTATCTAAACCTATTGACCTATTAACTATAGGCCAGATTTAACCTCGAAAACTGAAGTCAAACTATCATTGGAAACAAATCATGTTATTACATTACATCATAATCGTACAATTAATAAAAAGTTATTAGTTATTAGAAAGAAATGTAAGTTTGGATAAAGAGAGGTAAGGAGCTGATAACTTTACATTAGCAATCACTACAATTATCAAAGGCGTTAAGGAACCTCATATTATAAAGTGGTTTTCATGTTTAATGGAAAACTACTTCCGTTGAGATACTGCCATTTGAGATTTATGGGGTCCTTTGACTGGCCAGACAGTACTACATTCTCTTTGGTTACGATTCAATTTCTCAATGCCTACTCATACACCGAATAGTCTGGCATATTCTTTACTGATTCTCCTCTGTCCTCATACACCTGACAACACTGAGATTACCAAACAATTTTTCTTCACTCAAGGGGTTAACTACTGCACTGTAATTGGCCAGTGGCTACTTTCCTCTTGGTAATGGTAGAGGAGACTCTTTAGCTATGGTAAGCAGCAAAATCAAACCATTGTTCTCAAGTCTTGGGTAGTGCCATAGCCTCTGTACCATGGTCTTCCATTGTCTTGGGTTAGAGTTCTCTTGCTTGAGGGTACACTCGGGCACAGTATTTTATCTAATTTCTCTTCCTCTTGTTTTGTTAAATTATTTAAAGTTTATATATAAAATTTTCATTTTAATGTTGTTACCGTTCTTAGAATATTTTATTTTTCCTTGATCCCTTTCCTCACTGGGATATTTTCCCTGTTGGGGCCCCTGGGCTTATAGCATCCAGCTTTTTCAATTGGCGTTGTAGCTTAGCAATTAATAATAATAATAATAATAATAATAATAATAATAATAATAATAATAATAAAGCTACTGGACCGATTGACTTGGCATTTTCAGACACAGTAGGACCCTTGAAATCTTGACCTCATAGGATCAGTGTAAGGGTTATTATGTATCATGAAGAGTGAAAACTATCCTCTATCACGAAATAAAAATTGGAAAATAATCATAGTATTGGTTAATGATACATAAATTTTCTAATCAAATAGTAATACTTGGATTGAGGAAAACGTTCCTAGTGTTCCATAGAACTGGGTACGTCCTAAGATACGTTCCAAGTGTTCCATAGAATTGGGCACGTCCTTATATAAGTTCTAAGTGTTCCATAGAACTGGGTACGTCCTAAGATACGTTCCAAGTGTTCCATAGAACTGGGTACATCTTAAGATATGTTCCAAGTGTTCCATAAAACTGGGTACGTCCTAAGATACGTTCCAAGTGTTCCATAAAACTGGGTATGTCCTAAGATACGTTCCAAGTGTTCCATGTGTTCCAGAGAACTGGTAACGTCCTAAGATACGTTCCAAGTGTTCCATAGAACTGGGTACGTCCTAAAATACGTTGCAAGTGTTCCATAGAACTGGGCACGTCCTAAAATACGTTCCAAGTGTTCCATATAACTAGTTACGTCCTAAGATACGTTCCAAGTGTTCAATAGAACTGGGTACATCCTAAAATACGTTACAAGTGTTCCATAGAACTGGGTACGTCCTATGATACGTTTCAAGTGTTCCATAGAACTGGACACGTCCTAAGATACGTTCCAAGTGTTCCATAGAACTGGGTACGTCCTAAGATACGTTCCAAGTGTTCCATGTGTTCCGTACAGCTAAGTACGTCCTAAGATACGTTCCAAGTGTTCCATGTGTTCCGTACAGCTAAGTACGTCCTAAGATACGTTCCAAGTGTTCCAGAGAACTGGGTACGTCCTAAAGTACGTTCCAAGTGTTCCATAGAACTGGGTACGTCTTAAGATACATTCGAAGTGTTCCATAGAACTGGGTACGTCCTAAGATACGTTCCAAGTGTTCCATAGAATTGGGTATATCGTAAGATACGTTCCAAGTGTTCCATAGAACTGGGTATGTCCTAAGATACGTTCCAAGTGTTCCATGTGTTCCATAGAACTGGGTACGCCCTAAGATACGTTCCAACTGTTCCATGGAACAGTTGGTGGATATACGAGGTGCCTCACACTGAGGGACCTGGGGGAACCCCCCAAAAAAATAAGGCAATAAGGCAATAAGGTAAGGCTGGGTACGTCCTAAAATACGTTCCAAGTGTTCCATAGAACTGGGTACGTCTTAAGATACGTTCCAAGTGTTCCATAGAACTGGGTACATCCTAAGATACTTTCCAAGTGTTCCATAAAACTGGGTACGTCTTAAGATACGTTCCAAGTGTTCCATGTGTTCCATAGAACTGGGTACGTCCTAAGATACGTTCCAAGTGTTCCATAGAACTGGGTACTTCCTAAAATACGTTCCAAGTGTTCCATAGAACTGGGTACGTCCTATGATACGTTTCAAGTGTTCCATAGAACTGGACACGTCCTAAGATACGTTCCAAGTGTTCCATAGAACTGTGTACGTCCTAAGATACATTCCAAGTGTTCCATAAAACTGGGTACGTCCTAAGATACGTTCCAAGTGTTCCATGTGTTCCATAAAACTGGGTACGTCCTAAGATACGTTCCAAGTGTTCCATAGAACTGGGTACTTCCTAAAATACGTTCCAAGTGTTCCATAGAACTGGGTACGTCCTATGATACGTTTCAAGTGTTCCATAGAACTGGACACGTCCTAAGATACGTTCCAAGTGTTCCATAGAACTGGGTACGTCCTAAGATACGTTCCAAGTGTTCCATGTGTTCCATAGAACTAGGTACGTCCTAAGATAGGTTCCAAGTGTTAAATAGAACTGGGTACGTCCTAAAATACGTTCCAAGTGTTCCATAGAACTGGGTACGTCTTAAGATACGTTCCAAGTGTTCCATAGAACTGGGTACGTCCTAAGATACGTTCCAATTGTTCCATAGAACTTGGTACGCCCTAAGATACGTTCCAAGTGTTCAATGGAACTAGGTACGTCCTAAGATACGTTCCAAGTTTTCCATGGAACAGGGTACATCCTAAGATAGGTTCCAAGTCTTCCATAGAACTGGGCTTGTCATAAGATACGTTCCAAGTGTTCCATAGAACTGGGTACTTTCTAAAATACGTTCCAAGTGTTCCATAGAACTGGGTACGTCCTAAGATACGTTCTAAGTGTTCCATAGAACTGGGTACGTCCTAAGATACGTTCCAAGTGTTCCATAGAACTGGGTACGTCCTTATATACGTTCCAAGTGTTCCATAGAACTGGGTACGTCCTAAAATACGTTTCAAGTGTTCCATAGAACAGGGTACGTCCTAAGATACGTTTCAAGTGTTCCATAGAACTGGGCACGTCTTAAGATACGTTCCAAGTGTTCCATACAACTGGGTACGTTCTAAGATACGTTCCAAGTGTTCCATAGAACTGGGTACGTCCTTATATACGGTGTTTTAACCGGCCCATAAAAGCCATATTGCAACATGAATTTGGGCACAGTGTCTTGGTCTTAACTAGCCAATACAAGCCATATTGTGACAGTGAGGCATTTGTTGACCGAATGTCCCACTTATAGCACAGAAAGAAATATATATCTGTTTGAGGCTCGAGGTGAGGAAGGCAGGTTCATCCTTGCCAAGATTCTTGGACATGATGTGTCTTACCATGCTAGCGGAATTTTTAGATATATTTCAGAAGCAGGTCTTCTGAAAGATATTTAACTTTTATAAGGACATCTTTGCTTTTATAGTTTTAATTGAATGACCTTAGATGTCAGGATGCCAGAAAACCTCAAATCAATCAATCTTGGAATAAAGAGTAAATATAGTAGTAGAGATTGATATCATAAATAGTGATAAGGAGAAATGACACTGGGTAATAATTAAGGAGAATTCTTACATGTTGACAGGGAAAATAACGAGGAAAGGGTCACAATTTAAGCAATAAATAAGAGAAGAAAGGACAATAGACTAATGAAGTTAATGACGTTATATGGCATAGGAGTATGCTAAAAGGGATATTATTATTATTATTATTATTATTATTATTATTACTATTATTATTAGTTAAGCTAGAACCATAGTTGGGAAAGCAGGATGCACAAAGTCCAAGGGCTCCAACAGGGAAAAATAGCCCAGTGAGGAAAGGAAATGAAGACATAAATAAACTGCAACAGAAGTCATGAACAATTAGAATAAAATATTCTAAGAACAGTAACATTAAAATATATAATTCTATGTATAAACTATAAAAAAAGACTTATGTAAGCCTGTTCTACATAAAATAATAGGTAAGCAAACGGAAACAAAGACACACACACACAAACTGCTTTTGTAATCCAGGTGTCCTTGCCGAAGTCAAGTGCCACCTCCACTCACTCGAAAATTGAGTGGGACAACAATCAAAGTTACGTGACGCATTTTACAACACTTGTGAACAACTATTCGTTTGATTAGAAAACCAAACCCACACGTTACACCTACGTCGTGAAATACAGGCTGAAAAAGGGGCAACCGACACACGTCTGAGGAGTGACAACCTGATAGTCCACGGCGATAGTCGTCAGTACAGCAGAGGAGTCCAAGTCCACCACATCTGTAGTGCAAGCCATGCTGTCTCTCAGGCCCACACATAACAGGGGGCTGTTACTGTCTCTGGCAGTATTGGCTGTCCTAGCGTGTGCTGTTTTGGCTGATTCCCCAGAGGAGAAAGGGAAGGTAAGATTAGGGAGGGGGGATTATTGCAAAGCTATCTTCAAATCTATTTAACGCGTTTGCCAAATGCCTTATGTCTTTTTTATGGTCCTCCAAGGTCCTTCATGTCTTTTTGAGGCTCCTCCAAGATCCTTCCTGTCTTTTTTATTCTCCTCCAACTTCTTGTCTTTTTGATGGCCCTCCAAGTTCTTTCCTGTCTTTTCGATGTTCCTCCAAGTTCCTTCCTGACTTTTTGATGGTCTCCGAAGTTCCTTCCTGCCTTTTTTATGGTCCTCCAAGTTTCATCCAGTCTTTTTTATTGTACTCAAGGTTCCTTCCTATCATTTTGATAGTCCTATAAGTTCCATTCTTTCTTTTTTATGGTCCTCCAAATTCCTTCCTGTCTTTATGATGGCCATCCAATTTCCTTCCTATCTTTTTTAATCTCCTCCACGTTCCTTCCTGCCTTTTTGATGCTCCTCCAACTGCCTGTCTTTTTGGTGGTCCTCTAAGTTCCTTCCTGTCTTTTTGAAGGTCCTCTACTTTCCTTCCTGTCTTTTTGATGGTCTTCCAAGTTCCGTTTTGTCTTTTTGATGGTCCTCCAAGTTCCATCCTGTCTTTTTGAAGCTCCTCCAAGTTCCATCCTGTCTTTTTGATGCTCCTCCAAGTTCCATCCTGTCTTTTTGATGCTCCTCCAACTTTCTGTGTTTTTGATGGTCCTCCAAATTCCTTCCTGTTTTTCTATGGTCCCCCAAGTTCCTTCCTGTCTTTTTGATGGTCCTCCCATATAAACCAGGCATTGTACCAATAGATAAAATGAGTACTCTAAACTTATCATCTTCTCTTCATGAGTCTCCTGCTTCAGATAACATTGAATCCACAAAACTAGATGCATTCCTCATAACAATCACTGTCAAGCAAAATTTATCTAAGCCCCACTTGCTAAGGACATGACTCTTTATTTCGATAAGAATTTATTTGATTCTTTCCGCTTCGAAAACACCGTTGAAAGATCTGAGCGTTTTCTTGTCCGCCAATGTTTTTATATTGAACAGGCTGACATAAGTCATTTTATAGTTTACATATGAAATATCTGGTTTAATGTTGGCCATGTTTTAAAAATATTTTATTTAAATTGTTCATTACTTCTTATATCTTTTATTCATTTCCTTATTTCCTTTCCTCACTGGACTATTTTTTTCCTTTTGGAGGCCTTAGGCTTATAGCTTCTTGCTTTTCCAACTAGGGTTGTAGCTTAGCTAATAATAATAATAATAATAATGATAATGATAATAATAATAATGTAAGCAGCTCTTTTAGGAGAAGGATACTACAAAATCAAAACACTGTTCTCTCTCCTTGGGTAATTCCATAGCCTCTGTACCATGGTCTTCCAAAAGGGTTGAGCTCTCTTGCTTGGGGGTACACTCAGGTACACTATTCTACCGTATTTCTTAGTTTATACATGGAAGATTTATTTTAATGTTACAGTTCTTAAAATATTCTAATTGTTCATTACTTCTCGTGTA
>NC_090766.1:35322579-35385079 GCF_036898095.1 Palaemon carinicauda | reverse complement strand
TTGTTAGCAAAATATTTATAAATTAATCGTTTTTAAAATCACCATCACGTGATAGATATGAATTTTCTTTTCATTTATAGTTATCTCAAGCTTTAATGAGTTATTTTGATTCACCATATTAAACAGTAAATCAATTTCAACACTACCAGTTCTTTTAGCTCGTAAATAACTCACACTGTCAACAATTCCTTTCGCTGGTAAATAACAGCTGTTAACAACTGTTTTTCGTTCTGACCATCAATAAATATTCAACAAATTGCAGGAGACTGGAAATTATGGTGGGACATATTTCAAGATCTTATCTTATGCTATGTTTAAAGAGGTTTCCTTTTTTTAAAAAAATCTTTTAAGAAATAAGAGAGATTGAAGTAAACTATTTCATTATAAAATAAACAAATGAATGAATGATACTTCCTGTATATGTTTAAGGCCAGGTGTCTGTCGTTATATTACGTGTGGAGAATTTTATTTCTATATATATTTTTTTTTCATTCTATCCATGTATTTGAACTAAAATGGTTCTCTTAATCTATTATGCCTGAAAGAATTCAATATCATCAAAAAGAAATGATAACCTGAAAATTATTAGATAAAAATGAGAAGCGAAATAAATCAAAGGGATATGATTAAAAATTAATGTTAAGAGAGGGTGTTCATTTACATAGATACAACATAAGGATTTTTACTTTGTTTGTGTGAAAGAGAGTGTGTTAGTTATTGTAGTATGTCACAGATTTTACCGTTAAAACTTCATAAACGTTTGTGATGCTGTATGGTTACTTTTGTTCACTTGTGGTAGTATAAATATTATATGTTCATTGAAGAATAACTACTAATAGTGTATTTACAGTATTATACTGTATACAAAACCTTAAAATACAGCATTCAATTTGGTCAGTTCAGATTGACTAGTTTAAGCAGACATTATCACAATTTAAAACAATCATGACTTTTAAAAACATAATGCACTTCATTCAAACCTTTTCTATTTTTATTTTCTTCAATTTCTGGTGTATTTCTACCACTGACTTTTTTACTCCATAGTATCATCGAGTGTTGTTAGATACGAACAAGTGATTTGTTGTTACTCATACCTAGCATGGTGTGGATATGACTTTCTGTGTAATGAAATGTCTTATCTTAAGGTAATGTTGTGCCTCTGAAAAGAAATATGAGCTAAAATACAATGAGAGAAAGCCCATAAACAAATGAGTGTGGGGCAGCACAGTGGGTTACTTAGTGTGTTAGAGAATGCTTAAAAGTTTGCTTTTCACTAACTTCCAGAAGGGCCTTCGAAATCGACCTGCCGAAAAAATCTGTTCTGACGCAGGAGGCCAGTGTGTTGATAGCAAGGATGGCAATTGCAGATATGTTTTGAAGCAAATTACTTGCCCGGACGGTCAAACCTGCTGTAGAATAAGGACTCAGGGTAAGCATATATCTCTCTCTTTCTCTTCACAGTCAAATATATATATATATATATATATATATATATATATATATATATATATATATATATATATATATATATATATACATATATATATATATATATATATATATATATATATATATATATATATATATCCTCCTCACTAGCACAGCGGTAATTCATCTGCTTGTATTCACATGGCAGTAGATTGATCCTAGCCTTGGACCATGACCTGTGGCTGTTTACTAGCAGGTTACTGCCGTGGTAGGGATAGGATTGGGATTATACAACTGATGTTCTGGTGCGTGTATTTTCAGATGATACTGGAACTATAACCACATATGTTTAACCATATTATACATACGTATAAATTTTTACAGTATTTACAATATCTAATTTACATATACTGGAAAATAATGGTTGACTTTTAATATTATATGCTATTGCCCTAAACACCGTTGGTGACATTTCATAGATTAACTTAGACATGGTCTACCATGCCGTTTTAAACAACTGTTATTTACTTTGATGGGCCTCTTTTGCCATAGCCATTATTATCCTCCTAGACACACTATACCTTTAAACCTTAAAACGTTCATAAAATAATTAACTAATGCTTAAATATTCGCCAGGTGAAAACAGATCTCCAGGCCCTAATGGCCAAGCCGGGAAACCAAAGCCAAAAGAATCCGGGACTGTGAAGCAACGGAAAACGGCCCAAGATGAGGTCCATGGATCCTCAAAAGACCGAGATCGACCCAATGGAAACGGCCGTGGTGAGAACAGAAAGCCAGCAGCCAGATCCGGAAGTAAAGGCAGGAAACAACAAGGGACCGGGGGCAATAAAGGCCAAGGAAGCAAGGATGGTGGAAACCAGGACATAAAGAGAGGGAATAAAAGCAAAAAGGCGGGGAAGCCAAGAGACAGACCCGGAAGTAACGACAGGAAACAAAGGACCGGTGGCAATAAAGGTCAAGGAAGCAAGGATGGTGGAAAGCAGAGGGGCATCAGGAAGAATGGTGCTAGAAATAAAAATGTGAGAAAGAATACAAACGGCAATGCGGGGAAAAACAATGGTAAGCAGGTACGTAACCGACCAGGAAAACAGAGAGGAAGAAACGGGAATCGTCGACAGCAAAAAAAAGAAAAGAACGACAAAAATCTTAAAAAAATCAATAGAAAAAACCCTAAACAATCCGGTCTGAAGAACGAGAATAAAATGGGAACCCAAGAAGACAAAA
This sequence comes from Palaemon carinicauda, assembly GCF_036898095.1. Lineage (NCBI taxonomy): Eukaryota > Metazoa > Arthropoda > Malacostraca > Decapoda > Palaemonidae > Palaemon > Palaemon carinicauda. The sequence goes on along the minus strand of NC_090766.1, from coordinate 35,382,406 downwards.
ACAATCCCTCAGAGAGACCGAGCAAAGGATGGAGGAAACAAAAAGGGGAAAGCCGAGATAGAAGTAAGCAAAAGGTGAAACAAGGAAAGCAGGCTAAAGGCAAGTGCGACCAGACGAATGCGTGTAAGAAGGCCGGAGGAAAGTGCAAGAAACCTAAGAATTGTAAAGAGGGGGAATTGGATGCTGATTGCAACGATGGGCGCTGTGTTTGCTGCAAAAGCAAAGGATCCGGAGGTAAGAATCACTCTCCTTTGAAGTAGATTTTATTGAATATATAAACGGATATGAGCTCTTGGCGGGACAATCGTACACTGCGGCTTCAAACTGGGTCCTGCGAAGGAGGGACGTAGTCCTTTATAGGTTGCCTAAGCAACTCCGGACAAGGAACCGAGGGCTCTGAGGGATGCCCCTGTATATAGACAGCTTGGGTATAAGTTATGGGGAATTTGGATTCCATAAATTTTAAGTAAATTTGATATGATTTTGCCAAAAAATTGCATAAAAGAAATTCCAATGATACTTTCACATATAACAAGATTCAATTCTCGACGTTACCTCGCCTGCAGTCAATGCTTCCTAATTCAATCTATCGTCATGTTCAATATCTATAAAATGAGGAGCACTGTAAGCACTTATGAAATGTCCCTTCATTTGCCATACTTGGAATTAATTTCAATTATCCACTTAGTTAAAGAATTATTTACATACAAATATAAATTCATTAAATGGTCATTGTATGATAAGTTGAGTCGATATATTGAATTCGTTTAGCAAACAAAGGCTGTGGTTTTTTCAATAAGATTGTCAACCTCAGTCACTCGTATCCAATCATTTTTCATAGTTAATAATTATTCAAAAACCATTCCTGCATATATTATTTACTTTGGGGGAAATTTATATATATGACGAGCCCATATACATTAAACTTTATATGACTTTATACGTCTGCATCAGCTTATCATATTGTTTCTCTGTTAAGGCTTTTAGGTGCAAAAAAAAATTCATCTAACTAAATACTTTTCTTAATCATTTGGATAATATATATACACACTAGTGACGAATTATTGACTGATTCATAATACACAAATAAGCAATTTGAGAGAATCAACTCTGGGAAAAGGATAGAAGATTATTACTCAAGTTTATTAATTCTATAGAATTTCTTTTTTTTAGGGAACTTGGGAAATCCTTTGATACGATCCATTGAAAACTGCACTTAACAAATGTCCTTTAGAAAATACCTATGTTCTTTTATTACATAGTTTACAGCTCAATCTACTTAATTTTGGCATTTCTTTACCAAGTGGAACCAAGAACAATGTATTGGGTGTACACCCTGTATACATTATAATCGAAAATTTCAAAATGGTACGTTCGCTCAGGGATTATCCGTTGATGTAGGCTGAAACAAATATTTCCAAATACTATTCGTCGCTTATTTCAAAATGTTTAACTGAAAAAATTCATCCAAAAAGAAAGAACTCAGTTAAGAACAAACGTTGCATATTTGATTGAATCTAAATTGAAATCTTTTTCCCTAGTTATCATTCACTTATTTACATCTGACAAATTCCTAATTTCTTGTTTTAAGGAACATGTGAACCTAGGAAAGGTTGCACGAATAACGGTGGTGTTTGCATCCCGAACTCAGAAAATTGCGATGGCCGAGTAAAGAAGAATGGTTGCAAGGGCAAAGACTGCCAGTGTTGTATCGCAAGTAAGACTGAATTTGGTCTTTGTATTAACAAGTCTTCACCGAAAGTTATTTCCCTGTTAAACATCATTAACTTTTCACCATTACTAACTTTTGTCTTGCAGTGTAGACGGTTTTTGTGACGAGTAACAAGTTGCCTCTTCTGTGAAGTTGGGCAACGTTTGTGGGAGGATGATTTGTTACTTGGTACCCCAACCACTTTCTTGTTGATTCAGGCATTACTTAGCATCATAAACACTTCCACTATGATTTGACACAGTTTTTACATTCTGCCAAAATCTTTACTATTTGCATAGTATTACATATCCATATTCACTAATTTAGGTCATTCTTTAATGAGTATATTTGTGAAATATCATAAGTTGTCCTTGATAATATTAACATAGTCTTCAAGATAAGGTATTTCGTTGCTAATTTGGCCCTTCCTGTCCATCATGTGATTCTGTTTTGCTATGTTTCATCCTTCATCATTAGGAAACTCTTTGTATTTTCGCTATATTCTTCTAATAGAAAATATATCAATAATGTAAAAGATAATTATCTATAATATTTTAGTAGGTAGTAAGAATTCTTAATTGCATTGATTGTCGAAATAGAAGTATATAGAATGAATATGTTTTATATAGATCAAAAGTATAGAATTTTTAAAACCATGTGCTCATTTTTCATTAAATTCTTGCACTTTGTACCTGCGTTTAGAAACTTGTGAACCAAGGAAAGGTTGCACAGACAATGGTGGCGTCTGCATTCCGAACACAGAAACTTGCGATGGCCGAATAAGGAAGAATGGTTGCAAGCCCAAAGGAAGCTGCCAGTGTTGTGTTCCAAGTAATAGTTAATTTGGTCTTTGTATTAACAGTCTTTGCAGCAAGTTATTTCCCTGCTTTTTCGCCAAGGTTTTCTCTGCTTCTATTGGTCTTTGTATTAACGGTCTTTCCAGTAAGTTATTTCCATGCTAAACAACTTTAACTTCGATTGGCCTTTCAATTAACAGATTTTGCTGCAATTTATTTCCATGCTTTTTCACCATCGTTTCACCGCTTTTATTGGTCTTTATATTAACATTCTTTGCGGCAAGTTATTTCCTTGCTAAACAACGACTTTTCACAATATCTATTGGTCTTTGTATTACTAGTCTTTCAGTAAGTTACTTCCATGCTAGAAAATATTAGCACCGCTTCTATTGGTCTTTGTATTATCAGTATTTGCAGTAAGTTATTTCCTGGCTAAACAACATTCACATTTCACCATATCTATTGGTCTTTGTATTACTAGTCTTTGCAGTAAGTTATTTCCACGCTAACATTTCACTACTTCTATTGGTCTTTGAATTAACAGACTTTGCAGCAATTTATTTCCATGCTTTTTCACCATCGTTTCACTGCTTCTATTGGTCTTTGCATTAACATTCTTTGCGGCAAGATATTTCCCTGCTAAACAACAACGACTTTTCACAATATCTATTGGTCTTTGTATTACTAGTCTTTGCAGTGAGTTATTTCCATGCTAAAAAATATTAACGCCACTTCTATTGGTATTTGTATTAACAGTATTTGCAGTAAGTTATTTCCATGCTGAACAATATTAACATTTCACCACTTCTATTAGTCATGTTATTAACAGTCTTTGAAGCAAGTTATTTCCGTGCAAAACATCATTAACATTTCACCACTTCTATTGCTCTTTGTATCAATTATATTTGCAGCAAGTTATTTCCATGCCAAAAAACATTACAATTTCACCACTTCTATTGATCATTGTATTAACAGTCTTTGCAGAGAGTTACTTCCCTGCTAAACAATATTGACGTTTCACCACATCTATTGGTCTCCGTATTAATAATCTTTGCAGCAAGTTATTTCCATCCCAAACAACATTAACATTTCTCCACTTCTATTGGTCTTTGAATTAACATTCTTTGCACCAAGTTATTTCCCTGCTAAACATCATTATCGTTTCCCCTCTTCTATTGTGCTCTGTGTTAACATTTATTCCAGTAAAATATTTCCATGCTAAACATCATTATTATTTCACCTCTTCTATTGGTCTTCGTGTCAACAGTCTTTGCAAAGAGTAATTTCCCTACTAAACGTCATTAACATTTCACCATTTCTATTGGTCTTTGTATTAACAGTATTTGCCTCAACTCATTTCTATGCTGAACAACATTAACATTTCACCACTTCTACTTGTGTTTGTATTAACAATTTTTGCAGCAATTCATTTCCCTGCTAAACATCATTAACGTTTCACTAATTCTATTGTGCTTTGTATTACCAGTCGTTGCAGTAAGTTATTTTCCTGCTAAACTTCATTCACGTTTCACCACTTCTATTGGTCTTTGTATTAACAGTCTTCGCAGTAAGTTATTTCCCTGCTAAACATCGTTAACGTTTCATCACTTCTATTTGTCTTTATATCAATAGTCTTTACAGCAAGTTACTTCCCTGCTAAATATCATTAATATTTCACCACTTCTATTTGTATTTGTATCAGGAGTCTATGCAGCAGTTTATTTCTATGCTAAACTACATTAACACCCTTTACAGCTAGTTGTTTCCATGATAAAAAACATTAAAGTTCACCACTGATATTGGTATTTGTATTAACAGTTTTTGTGACGAATAACATATTGCCTTTTATGTGAAGCTGTGCAACTTTTGTGGGAATAATATTAGTTACTGGGTACCACAATCACTTTCTTGCCAATTCACAACGCAGTTTCCACAAGCTGCAAAACATTGAGACATTCACTGCCTACAGTTATCACATTTTGCAAAATGTTTACTCAATAATTTAGGTGATGCTGTAATGAGAATATTGATCTAGTATTCAAGATAAATCATTTCATTGGTAATTTGGCCCTTCCTGTCAATCATGTGCTATATTATTCTAATGGAAAATATAATAACAATGCAAAAAATTATTATCTATAACATTTTATTAGGTAGTGAGAACTCTTAATTGCATTGATTGTCAAAATAGAAGTATATTGAATGAAATTGCTTTATGTACATCAAAAGAATAGAATTTTTAAAACCATTTTCTCATTTATCATTGAATTCTTGCATTTTGTACCTGCGTTTAGAAAGTTGTACACCAAGGAAAGGTTGCACAGACAATGGTGGCGTCTGCATTCCGAACACAGAAACTTGCAATGGCCGAGTAAGGAAGAATGGTTGCAAGCCCAAAGGAAGCTGTCAGTGTTGTGTTCAAAGTAATAGAAAATTTGTTGTTTGTATTAACAGCCTTTACAGCAAGGTTTTTTCCTGGCTTTTCACCGACGTTTCACCACTTCTATTGGTCTTAGTAATAACAGTCTTTGCAGAAAGTTATTTCCCTGCTAAACAACATTAACATTGCACCACTTGCATTGGTCTTTCTATTAATCGTCCTTGCAAGAAGTTTTTTCCTTGCGTTATTCACCATTTCACTTCTTCTATTGGTCTTTTTATTAACAGTCTTTGCAGACGGTTATTCACCTACTAAACAACATTAATATTTCACCACTTCTATTGGTCTTTGTATTAACAGTGTTTGCAGCAAGTTATTTCCCTACAAAACATCATTAACGTTCCGCCACTTCTACCGGACTTGATATTAACAGTCTTTTCAGTAAATTCTTTACCTGCTGAACTTCACTCACGTTTCAACACTTCTTTTAGTCTTTGTATTAAGAGTCTTTGCAACAAGTTATTTCCCTTCTAAATATCTTGAACTTTTCACCACTTCTATTGATCGTTGTATTAACAGTCTTTGCAGCAAGGTATTTTCCTGCTAAACATCATTGATTTTTCACCACTTATAATTGGCTTTGTATTAACAGTATTTGCAGCAACTTATTTCTGTGCTAAACTGCATTAACATTTCGCCATTTCTATTTTGTCTTTGTATTAACAGTTATCGCACCAATTCATTACCCTGCTAAACATCATTAACGTTTCGCTAATTCTATTTGGCTTTGTATTGGCATTCTTTGCAGTAAGTTATTTCCCTGCTAAACTTAATTCACGTTTCACCGCTTCTATTGGTCTTCGTATTAACTGTATTTGCAGCAAGATATTTCCCAGCTAAATATCATCACCATTTCACCACTTCTATTGGTCTTTCTATAAACAGTCTTTGCAGCAAGATATTTCCCTGCTAAACAACATTAACATTTCACCACTTTTATTGGTATTTGTATTAACAGTCTTTTCAGGAATTTAATTCCATGCTAAACAACATTAACGTTTTCCCGTTACTATTGGTCTTTGTATTAACCGCCTTTACAGCAAGTTATTTCTATGATAAAAATCATTAACGTTTCAACACTGCTATTAGTCTTTGTATCAACAGTTTTTATGATGAATAACATGTCTTTTATGTGAAGCTTTGCAACTTTTGTTGGAATAATATTAGTTACTTGGTACCATAATTACTTTCTTGCTAATTGACACCCCAGTTTTCACAAACTTTGAAAAACGTTTAATCCTTTACTTAGCATCCAATATAATTTGAGACATTCACTATTCACAGTTTTTAAATTTTGCAAAATTTTTACTATTTGCATAGTATCACATACCCTTACTCGCTAATTTTGGTCATTCTGTAATGAGTACATATGTGAAATATCATAAGCTGTCCTTGATAATAATAATCTAGTCTTCAAGATAAAGAATTTCGTTCATAATTTAGGCCTTCATGTCAATCATGTCATTATGTTTTGTTATGTTTCATCCTTAATTAATAGGGAACTTTTTATATTTTTTCAATATCATTCTAAGATAAAACGTAATATTAATGTAAAAGATGATTATCTATAATATTTTAGCAGGTAGTGAGAGCTCTTAATTGCATTTATTGTCAGGAGAGAAGTATATAGAATGAAATTGTTTTTTACAAATCAAAAGTATGAATTTTTAAAACCATTTACTCATTTCTCATTGAACTCTTGCATTTTGTACCTGCGTTTAGAAAGTTGTACACCAAGGAAAGGATGCACAGACAATGGTGGCGTCTGCATTCCGAACACAGAAACTTGCAATGGCCGAGTAAGGAAGAATGGTTGCAAGCCCAAAGGAAGCTGTCAGTGTTGTGTTCCAAGTAATAGAAAATTTGTTATTTGTATTAACAGTCTTTGCAGCGAGGCTTTTTCCTGCTTTTACATCAACGTTTCACCGCTTCTACTGGTCTTTGTATTAACAGTCTTTGCGAAAGTTATCTCCCTGCTATAAATTTTTAACGTTTCACCATTTCTATGGGTTTTTGTATTAACAGTCTTTACAGCAAGTTATCTCCATGCTAAATAACATTAACGTTGCACAACTTCCATTAGTTTTTGCATTAACAATCTTTGCAGCAAGTTTTTCTTTGTTTTTTCAATGTATCACTTCTATTGGTATCGGTATTATCAGTCTTTTTAGAAAGTTAATCCCCTGCTAAACAACATTAACGTTTCACCAGTTCTATTGATATTTGTATTAACAGTCTTTGCAGCAAGTAGTCTCCATACTAAAAACATTAGCATTTCACCTCTTCTATTGGTCTTTCTATTAACAGTTTTTGCAGCAAGGTTGTTGTGGCAGACGCGATGACATCACTGATTGGTAAACGCCAGACTAGGGCTAAAATCCCGCTCAAACTCGTAAATTCCTTTGGTCGCTACAACCTTACTAGCCATGTGAACTAAGGATGGGGGTTTGGAGAGCCTATAGATCTATCTGCTAAGACATCAGCAGTCATTGCTTGGTTCTCCTTAGGGAGGCTTGGGTGCTGATCATACGTAAATATGGTCAGTCTCTAGAACATTTAATAGGGAGATGTCAATAATCCTTGCCTCTCCCATTCCTGAACACGGCCTTTAACCCTTCAAAACACATTAACATTTCACGACCTCTATTGGTCTTTGTATTACCTGTCTTTGCAGCAAGTTATTTTCCTTCTAAAGAACATTAAAATGTTACCATTTCCATTCGTCTTTGCATTAACAGTCTTTGCAGGAAGTTATTTCCATGCTAAACAACAAAAACGTTTCTCCACTTCTATTGGTCTTTAAATTTACAGACTTTGCAACAAATTATTTCTCAGCATTTTCAGCATCGTTTCACTGCTTCTTTTGGTCTTTGTATTAACAGTCTATTCAGCTAGTTACTTCCCTGCTAAACAATATAAATGTTTCACGGCTTCTATTGGCATTTGTATTAAAAGTATTTGTAGGGTGTTATTTCCATACTAAACAACATTTATGTTTCACCGCTTCTATTGATCTTTGTATTAACAGTCTTTGCGGCAAGTTATTTCCCTGCTAAAAAACATTGACGTTTCACCACATCTATTGGTTTTCGTGTTAACAATCATTGCAGCAAGTCATTTCCATGCCAAACAACATTAACGCCTCTCCACTTCTATAGGTCTTTGAATCAACATACTTTGCAGCATGTTATTTCCATGGTAAACATCATTACCATTTCACCATTTCTATTGGGCTCTGCGTTAACATTGTTTCCGGTCGGTTATTTCCCAGCTAATCATCCTTATCATTTCACCTCTTCTATTGGTCTACCTGTTAAAGGTCTTTGCAAAGAGTCATTTCCTTGCCAAACGTCATTAACATTTCAGTACTTCTATTGGTCTTTATATTAACAATATTTTCAGCAACTTATTTTTGTTGAAAACAACAGTAACATTTCACCACTTCTATATGTCTTTGTATTAACAATTTTTGCACAATTCATTTCCCTGCTAAACATCATTAACATTTCACCAATGCTATTGGGCTTTTTATTAGCAGTCTTTGCAGTAAGTTACTTTCCTACTAAACTTCATTCACGTTTCACCACTTCTCTGGTCTTTGTATTAACAGTCTTCGCGGTAAATTATTTTCCTGCTGAACAACATCAACGTTCCACCACTTCTTTTGGTCTTTGTATTAACAGACTTTGCAGTAATTTTTTACCTTCTAACCTTCATTCACATTCCACCACTTCTATCGTTCTTTGTATTAATTCTTTACAGGAAATTATTTCCATGCTAAACAACATTAACGTTTCAACACTTCTATCGGTTTTTTCATTAACAGTCTTTGCTGAAACTTATTTCCAAATTAAGCATCCTTAACGTTTCACCAAACCTATTAGTCTTTGTATTAACAGTCTTTGCAGCAATTTATTTCCTTTCTAAATATCAATAAATTTTTCAACACTTCTATTAGTCCTTATATTAACAGTCTTTGCAGTAAGTTATTTGGCTGCTGAATATCATTAACGCTTCAGCAAGTTATTTCCATGCTAAACAACATTAAGGTTTCACCACTTCCGTTGGTCTTTGTATGAAAAGTCATTGCAGCAAGTTATTTCCCTGCTGAACATTATTAAAGTTTCACCACTTCTATAGGGCTTTGTATTAACAGTCTTTTCGGCATGTTATTTCCATATTAAACAACATTAGGGTTTCACCACTTCTATTGGTCTTTCTATGAAGAGTCTTTGCATCAAGTTATTTCCTTAGTAAACATCATCAACATTTCACCACTTATATTGGTCTTTGCATTAACAGTTTTACAACAAGTTATTTCCATGCTAAACAACATTAATAGTTCACCACTTCTATTGGTCTTTGTATCAACATTCTTGGAAGCAAGTTATTTTCATGCTGAACAATATTAATGTTTCACCACTTTTATTAGTCTTGTTATTAACAGTCTTTGAAGCAAGTTATTTCCAACCTAAACATCATTACCATTGCTCTTTGTATTAACAATTTTTGCTGCAAGTTATTTCCATGCTTAAAAACATTGACGTTTCACTACTTCTATTGATCTTTGTATGAACAGGCTTTGCAACAAGTTATTTCCCTGCTAAAAAAACATTGATGTTTCACCACATCTATTGGTCATTGAATTAACATTCTTTGCAGCAAGTCATTTCCCTGCTAAATATCATTACCATTTCACCACCTCTATTGGGCTCTGCATTAACATTGTTTCCAGTAAGTGATTTCCCTGATAAACATCATTATTGTTTCACCTCTTCTATTGGTCTTCGTGTTAAGAGTCTGTGCAAAGCGTCATTTACCTGCTAAACGTCATTAACATTTCACCACTTCTATTGGTTTTTGTATTAACAGTATTTACAGCAACTTATTTTTGTGCTAAACAAAATTACCATTTCACCATTTCTATTTGTCTTTGTTTTAACAGTTCTTGCAGCAATTCGTTTCCCTGCCAAACATCATTAATGTTTCACCAATTCTATTAGGCTTTGTATTAGCAGTCTTTGCAGTAAGTTATTTCCCTGCTATACTTCATTCACATCGCACCACTTCTATTGGTCTTGGTATTAACAGTCTTTGTGGTAAGTTATTTCCCTACTAAACATCATTAACGTTTCACCATTGCTATTTGTCTTTGTATTAACAGTTTTTGTGACGAATAACATATTGCCTTTTATGTGAAGCTGTGCAACTTTTGTGGGAATATAATTAGTTACTAGGTACCACAATCACTTTCTTACTAATTCACACCCCTGTTCTCACAAACTTTGCAAAACGTTTAATGCTTTACTTAGTATCATGAACACTTTTAATGTAATTTGAGACATTTTCTATTCAGAGTTATTTTTATTTTGCAAAATTTTTACTATTTGCATAGTATCACATATCCTTACTCGCTAATTTTGGTCATTCTATAATGAGTATATTTGTGAAATATCATAAACTGTCCTTGATAATAATAATCTAGTCTGCAAGATAAAGAATTTCGTTCATAATTTAGGCCTTCATGTCAATCATGTCATTATGTTTTGTTATGTTCTATCCTTAATTATTAGGAAACTTTTTATATTTTTTTCAATATCATTCTAAGATAAAATGTGATAATAATGTAAAAGATGATTATCTATAACATTTTAGCAGGTAGTGAGAACTCTTAATTGCATTTATTGTCAGGAGAGAAGTATATAGAATGAAATTGTTTTCTACAAATCAAAAGTATAGAGTTTATAAAACCATTTACTCATTTCTCATTGAATTCTTGCATTTTGTACCTGCGTTTAGAAAGTTGTACACCAAGGAAAGGATGCACAGACAATGGTGGCGTCTGCATTCCGAACACAGAAACTTGCAATGGCCGAGTAAGGAAGAATGGTTGCAAGCCCAAAGGAAGCTGTCAGTGTTGTGTTCCAAGTAATAGAAAATTTGTTGTTTGTATTAACAGCCTTTACAGCAAGGTTTTTTCCTGGCTTATCACCGACGTTTCACCGCTTCTACTGGTCTTTGTATTAACAGTCTTTGCAGAAAGTTATCTCCCTGCTATAAATCTTTAACGTTTCACCATTTCTAAGGGTTTTTGTATTAACCGTCTCTACAGCAAGTTATTGCCATGATAAACAATATTAACGTTGCACCACTTCTATTGTTCTTTATATCACAGTCTTTGCAGCGACTTTTTTCCTTGCTTTTTCACCGTTTCACTTTTTCTATTGGTCTTTGTATTAAGTCTTTTTAGAAAGTTATTCCCCTGCTAAACAACATTAACGTTTCACCACTCCTATTCGTTTCTTTACTAACAGCCTTTACAGCAAGTTATTTCCTATTCTAAACAACATTAAAGTTGCACCACTTCTATTGGTCTTTCTATTAATCGTCTTTGCGACAAGTAGTTTCCATGCTAAAAACATTAACGTTTCATCCCTTCATTGGTCTTTGCATTAACATTTTTTGCAGCAAGGTTGTGGTGGCAGATGCGGTAACATCATTGACTGGTAAACGCCAGACTGGGGTTCACATCCAGCTCAAACTCGTTAGTTCCTTTGGTCGTTGCAACATCACCATCCATGTGAGCTAAGGATGGGGGTTTGGGGATTCTATAGGTCAATCTGCTGAATCATCAGCAGCCCTTGCCTGGCCTTGGGGCAGCTAGGGGGGTAGAGGGGGCTTTGGCGCTGATCATATGTATATATGGTCAGTTTTCAGAGCATTATCGTACTTGATAGGGCAATGCCACTGTCCCTTGCCTCTCCTGTTCATGAGCGGCCTTTAAACCTTCAAAATACTTTAAAATTTCACCACTTCTATTGGTCTTTGCAGCAAGTTATTACCCTCCTAAACATCATTAACGTTTCACCTATTCTATTGGTATTTGTATTACCAGTCTTTGCATCGATTTATTTCCATGCTAAACAATATTAACGTTTCACCACTTCTGTTGGTCTTAGTATCAACAGTCTATGCAGCAAGTTATTACCCTCCTAAACATCATTAATGTTTCACCAATCTTATTGTTATTTGTATTAACAGTCTTTACAGCAGGTTGTCTCCATACTAAACAACATCAACGTTTCACCACTTCTATTGGTCTTTCAATGAAGAGTCTTTACCTCAATTTATTTCCCTGCTAACATTATTAACATTTCACCACTTCTATTGGTGTTTGCAATAACAGTTTTTGCAACAAGTTAATTCCATGCTAAACCATAGTAACGGTTCACCATTTCTATTGGTCTTTGTATTAAAAGTCTTTGGTGAAATTTCTTTCCCTACTGAACATCGTTAACGTTTCATCGCTTGTATTGGGCTTTGCATTAACAGTCTTTGCAGCAGGTTATTTTCATGTTAAACAACATTAATGTTTCACCACTTCTATTGGTCTTTTAGTAACAGTCTTTGGTGCAACTTATTTCCATACTAAATTTCATTCACGTTTCACCAATTCTATTGGTCTTTGTATTAAAATTCTTTGCAGAAGGTTATTTCCCTGCTAAAGATAATTAATGTTTCATCATTTCTATAGGACTTTGTATTAACAGTCTTTGCAGCAATTTATTTCCTTACTAAACAACATTAAAGTTTCACCATTTCTATTAGCCTTTGTATTAAAAGCATTTGCAGCACGTTATTTCCATGCTAAACAACATCAACATTTCACCACTTTTATTGGGCTTCGTATTAACAGTCTTTGCACCAAGTTATTTCCCTACTAAACAACATTAAAGTTTCACTAATTCTATTAGACTTTGTATTAAAAGCCTTTGAAGCAAGTTATTTCCATTTTAAACAAAATTAACGTTTAACCACTTTTATTGGGCTTTTCATTAACAGTCTTTGCAACAAGTTATTTCCCTCCTGATAATCATTAACGTTTCACCACTGCTATGGGTTTTGTATTAATAGTCTTTGCAGCAAGAAATATCCATGCTAAACATCATTAACGTTTCCCCATTTGTATTGGGCTTTGTATCAACACTCTTTGCAGTAAGTTATTTCTCTGCTAAACATCATTAACATTTCACCACTTCTATTGGGCTTTATATTAACAGTGTTTAAATTTAGTTATTTCCATGTTAAACATCATTAACATTTCACCATTTCTATTGTTTTTTTTTTTTTTTTTGTATTAACAGTCTTTGCAGAAAGTTATTTCCCTGCTAAACATCGTTAACATTTCCCTATTTCTATTGGTCTCAATATTCACAGTCTTTACATCAAGTTACTTCCTTGCTAAAAATCATTAACATTTCAGCTCTTCTATTGCTCTTTGTATTAACAGTCTTTGCATCAAGTTATTTCCATGATAAACAACATTAACATTTCCCCACTTCTATTGGTCTTTGTATTAACAGTCTTTGCAGCAAGTAATTTCCCTGATAATAGCATTAACACTGACAACTTCTATTGGTTTTTTTATTAACAGTCTTTGCAGCAAGTTATTTACATGCTAAATAACATTGACATTTCACCTCTTCTATTGCTCGTAGTATTAACAGTCTTTGCAGCAAGTTATTTCCTTTCTAAAAATCATTAGCATTTCACCACTTTTAGTGGTATTAGTATTACAATTTGTCCAGCATTTTATTTCCCTGCTAAAAATCGTTACCGTTTTACCACTTCTATTGGTCTTTGTATTAACAGTCTTTGAAACAAGTTTTTTCCCTGTTAACATCAATAACATATCACCACTTCTATTGACTTTTGTATTAACAGTCTTTGCAGCAAGTTATTTCCTGTTAAATATCATTAACATTTCACCACTTGTACTAACAGATTTTTGCTGCATGTAATTTCCCTGATTTTTCATCAAAGCTCCACCACTTTATTGGGCTTTGTATTAACAGTCTTTGAAACAAGTTATTCCTCTCCTGAACATCATTAACATTTCATCACTTCTAATGGTCTTTGTATTAACAGTCTTTGCAGCAAGTTATTTCCCTGTTAAATATCATTAACATTTCACCACTTGTACTAACAGACTTTGCTGCATGTAATTTCCCTGATTTTTTATCAAAGTTCCACCACTTTATTGGGCTTTTTATTAACAGTCTTTGAAACAAGTTATTCCTCTCTGAACATCATTAACATTTCATCACTTCTAATGGTCTTTGAATTAACAATGCTTGGAGCAAGTTATTTCCATACTAAACAATATTAAAGTTTCACCACTTTTATTGGTCTTCGTATTACTAGTCTTTGCAGCAGGTTATTTCCCTGCTACACATGACTAAAGTTTCATTATTTCTATCGTTCTTAGTATTGATAGTCTTTTCTGCAAGTTTCACCACTTCTATGGGTTTTTGTATTACTAGTCTTTGTAGCAAGTTATTTCCCTGCTATACATCGTTAAGGTTCCACACCTATTGGTTTTTGTATTATCATTTTTTTACAGCAAGTTATTTCCCTGCTAAGCATCATTAACGTTCACCTATTTTATTGATCTCTGTATTAACAGCCTTTGCAGCAAGTTATTTCCCTTCTAAACATCATTAATGTTTCAAAACTTCTATTGGTCTTTTTATCAACAATCTCTTCAGCAACTTATTTCCCTGCTAAACATAATCAATGTTTCACCACTTCTATTGGGTTTTGTGTCAACAGTTCTTGCAGTTAGTTATTTTCCTGCTAGACATCATTAATGTTTCACCTCTTCTTTTGAGTATTGTATTACCAGTCTTTGCAGGAAGTTATTTCCTTGCTAAACATCATTGACATTTCACACTTTTATTGGGCTTTGTATTAAGAGTCTCTGCTGCAATTAATTTCCATGCTAAACATCATTAATAACGTTTCAAAACTTTTGGCCATTGTATTAACAGACTTTGCAGTAAGTTATTTCTGTGCTAAACATCACTAACGTTTCTCCAATTCTATTGGACTTTGTATTAACAGTCTTTGCCGCTAGTAATTTCCATACTAAACATCATTAACGTTGCACCACTTCTATCGGCCTTTGTATTAACAGTCTTTGCAGCAAGCTATTTCCGTGCACAATATCTTTAACATTTCACCACTTCTTTTGGGAATTATTTTAACATTCTTTGAAGTAAGTTATTTCCTTGCCAAACATCATTGCGTTTCACCACTTCTATTGGGCTTTGTATCAACAGTCTTTGCAGCAATTTATTTCCATGCTAAAGATCATTAACGTTGCTTCACTTCTATTGGTCTTTGTATTAACATTTTTTACAGCTATTTTTTTTCCTTTCTAAACATCATTAACGTTTCACCCCTTCTATTGGTCTTTGTATTAACAGTCATTGCAGCAAGTTATTTCCTGCTAAACATCTTTAACGCTTCACCACTTCTATCTTGTGTCCTACTGTGATTTTGGAGGGACGAGTCAAGTTATTTGCTTATTAACATTAGCACGTCTATGTCGATTACAGTCATTCTGCATTGAAATTTATTCCAGAAATCTAATTCCTTACCTAGTAAATTGTTCCTTACTAAGAAGAGATGTTTCCTTAATGAACATCATTAATGTTTTATGGTCAATTTAGCCCTAATTATCATTCTGATGGTATAATTGTTTTACCGTTTATCTTATGTTTTAATTTTATAAGTTAATTCCTTGTTTAATGTAATTATTATTCCATTGGTAGTTCAGGTCCTGCTATATTAGCAGTGATTAATAACATAAATTTCAACCTTTTTTAGAGGCTATTTCTTTGCATAATATCAAATGGGAATCCTTGATATACAGTAGATTAGGTATAGCTATGAATTCGGACGATATAATATAATATAATAATCATCTACATATTTATGATTGTATTTTTTCTTAATCTTTTAATAGAAAGTTGTAAGCCAAAGAAAGGCTGCACAAACAATGGTGGTGTCTGCATTCCGGACACAGAAACTTGCAATGGCCGAGTAAGGGAGAAAGGTTGCGGTACCAAAGGAAACTGTCAGTGTTGTATAGAAAGTAAGAGTAAATTTGGTCTTTGTATTAACAGTCTTTGCAGTAAGTTATATCCCTGCTAAACATCATTAACATTTCACCACTTTTATTAGTGTTTCTATTAACAGTTTTTGCAGTACGTTATGTTCAATTGTTGTCATTCTATTCTTTATCTATAATTTCGTGCAATTAAAGAATCAGATGAGAAGATCCATTGCACATTTAGTTTATATATATATATATATATATATATATATATATATATATATATATATATATATATATATATATGATAAAATCTTTAACTTTAAAAAAACTACGAACTTATTGATCTAATTAAAAACTTGGTACGCTTTATTTTTAGGTTTATCTTGATTTACCATTAATTTTGACGCCTAGAGGCAAGGGTATAGATTTTCAGAAAGATACGCCACTTAAAATACAATTTGTACCTTTAATTGAATTTCTTCCTGATCATTTTTCCATAGCATTATAAGAGATGTAATTTCTTTATTGCAATAATCTTTTCCTTTTTTATTGAATTTCTTAATCTTGTTTTTTAGAAAGTTGTGAGGCAAGGAAAGGTTGCACAAATAATGGTGGCGTCTGCATTCCGAACACAGAAACTTGCAATGGCAAAGTAAGGAAGAATGGTTGCAAAAACAACGAAAGCTGCCAGTGTTGTATTGAAAGTAAGAGTGAATCTGGTCTTTGTAATAACATTCTTTGTAGCAAGTAATTTCCTTGCTAAACTTCATTAGCGTCTCACCACTTCTATTGGTCTTTGTATTAACTGTCTTTGCAGGAACTTATTTCCCTACTAAACATCATTAACGTTTCACCACTTCTATTGGTCTTTGTATTAACAGTCTTTACAGCAACTTGTTTCCCTGCTAAATTCATCAATGTTTCACCACTTGTATTGTTCTTTGTATTAATTGTCTTTGCAGCAAGTTAATTCCCTGCTGAACATCTTTAACGTTTCACCACTTCTAGTGGTCTTTGTATTAACAGCCTTTGCAGTAAGTTATTTCCCTGCTAAACAACATTAACGTTTCACAACTTCTATTAGTCTTTGTATTAAGTTTTTGTAGCAAGTTATTTCCCTGCTAACCATCATTAACGTTTCACCGATTGTATTGGTCTTTATATTAACAGTCTTTGCAGCAGTTCATTTCCCTGCTAAATATCATTAACATTTCACCACTTCTATTGGTATTTGTATTAACAGTTTTTTCCAGCAAGTTATTTCTCTGTTAAACATCATTGACGTTTCACCATGAGTTGGGTTATTTGCTTACCAGCAATAGCACTTCAATGTTGAATGGAGTAGTGCAGCATTTAGATTTATTACAAAAAGCCAATTTATTACCTAGTATCGCGAATCGTTCCTTACTAAGAAGAGATGTTTCCTTACTCAGAATAATTAAGTTTTATTGACATTTTAGCACTTACTATAATTCTAATGGTGTAATTTTTTTGTCATTCAAATCTATAGGTTAATCCCTTAACTTATATTACTGACGGTCTATTGGTTGTTTAGGTCTTGCTATTCCAACAGACCCCATGATAAGCTGACTCCTTGCTTAGTTTCAATACCTTTTTATTGTGGTGCTGGACCAAAGCTTGCGTTGATCATGATCATAAACACTTTCCTTACAATATCAGTTTTTATTGGTTGAGAATCTTGACCATGAGTGGATTCTCCAGTTAATTACGGATATATCTTTTTGGTCTCTTTTTCTGTTTTGAAAATCTTGGCAAAATGTCGATTACTTTCTTTTAGTTTCATCAACAATAAGGTGCTGATTAACTTGTCTTGGTAACTAGTTTCTTTTTGCATGTAATTAATTTTGGACCACATAGCAGTTATCTAGATATCATTTTAATTCATAGCAATGCTACAATAGCATATAGGTTAATTGAAAATACCTGATAATCATTGAAGAAAAATAATTGTGTAGAGTAATTTTAAGCAAGTAAATCTAATTGACAAAATAAACACAAAATATCGAATGAATGCGATAAAATTAAAGTACGTCCAATTTATGGCAGAGAAAGAAGGACCGAGTTTTCCACTTATCTGAAGCTTGTCTGAAGTAGGACATAATTTTGGTAGCGACCTTTTCAATCTGTTTAGGGAATTCACAATTGAATCACGGATAGGTATAAGGTAATCTAGTAGATCCCAGGCTTACCTTATGAAATTTATCATTAGTTTAGCAATTCATGAAAATATTTTGAATACTATCTCAGCATAGAATTGTAGTAAATTTTCAAAACTGGCAAATATATTTCAGAGAGAAATCTACGAAGAAACTTTTTTTTTTTTTACAGCAAAGAATAAATGCAGTGGCAAGGAAAACGATGTTTGTTCGAAATACAAGGGGGAGTGCAGAGCATCTTGCAGTGCTAAAAAGAGAACCATTGAAAATGGATGCAAGGGTAAAAATTGTGTGTGTTGTGCAAAGGCTTGCAAAATCCAGCCTTCATGCAAAGATGCCGATGGATTTTGCGTCAGCAAGAAAAGTGAATGTCCTTCCGGCAATGTGGATGGTAAAGGATGCAAAGGAGCACAGTGCAAATGCTGCCTTCCAGGTATTTGAACTATTAATTGACAAGGTAACGTCCCTGACTGGTGAACGCCAGACTGGGGTTCGAGTCCCGCTCAAACGCGTTAGTTCCTTTAGCGTCTCCAACCTTACCATCCTTATGAGCTAAGGATGAGGGGTTTTGGGGGGGCCTATAGGTCTACTTGCTGAGTCATCAGCAGCCATTGCCTGGCCCTCCCTAGTCATGTCTTGGATGGAGAGGGGCTTGGGCACTGATCATATGTTTATATGGTCAGCCTCTAGGGCAATGTCACTGTCCCTTGCCTCTGCCATTCAGGAGCAGCCTCTATCCCTTTAATAATTAATAAGTTGCTCTTCTCAAACAATGACTAAATCTTTGCCATAAACATTTTGAACTTTTATCTTTGTATGTTCTGCATATATCAAATAACAAAGACATTATTTCTTTGAATATTTTCAGGTGGAAATACAGGATCTCCAACCAATCCTCCTACTATTCCACCGGTGACTGATGAAAAAACTACTACAAATTCTGCAGGTCCCACTCCTAACCCTGTTACTCCAACTATTGGTCCAAACCCTGTTACTCCAACCATTGGTCCTAACCCTGTTACTCCAACCACTGGTCCAAACCCTGTTACTCCAACCACTGGTCCAAACCCTGTTACTACAACTATTGGTCCAAACCCTGTGACTTCAACTGTTGGTCCAAACCCTGTTACTCCAACCACTGGTCCAAACCCTGTTACTCCAACCACTGGTCCAAACCCTGTTACTACAACTGTTGGTCCAAACCCGGTTACTCCAACTGTTGGTCCAACCCCTGTTACTACAACTGTTGGTCCAAACCCTGTTACTACAACTGTTGGTCCAAACCCTGTTACTCCAACCACTGGTCCAAATCCTGTTACCCCAACTTCAAGTCCAACTCTTGCTTCAACTCCTACCACTACGCCCTCACTTAGTCAATCTACTGCTGAGCCTTCAGTTCCTACCTCATCTTCATCAGGTATGGTATTTTTCCATTTAGTCAGTAGAAATGATAATGTTGACAACAACAACAACAACAATAGTCAAAATACTAATAATTTTAATAATAATGAATTTGTACAGTGTAGATATTTTCACCATGTAGATAACAAGCCAGAGAACCACCCAAGCGTTAGAGAATTCCATTATTGGAATTTTCAATTCAAACAGTATCATTAGATTTTGGAACAGGAAGCACCAGAGTATGTATGGTGAAGGGTGCAGATGAATGGCATAGTGTGGATAAACAATAGAAATATTTCTGATGTATCTGCTGCTGATAGGGTTGGGGCTTTTTATTCAACCTCTAAAGATAAGAAAACTATTTGGCAAAATCAAATTCAACTTACCCACAGACAGGAAAAAGATAGAGATGATAAAATTCCATGAGGATAAAGGTGAAAAAAAATCAGTGAAATCTTAGGCAATAGAAAAATCGCAACAGGGTTCATAAAGATGTTTATGAAAAGTATGTCAAAAAACATGACGGCATTTAAATCTACATTAACTTGAGAAATTGCATTTATGAACTCGGACTTGATGTCGGTAAAAATCGTCAGAATGGGTTATGCGTTTGAGTGAATGTGATATTAAGGTTAAAGTTGATGGTTGTGATTCAAGTTTATAATTTCAAAGAAATTTCCCAAAAAATGACAAGAAAGTAGATCAAAATAAAATAATTGATGCTGATATTTTTCTTGATTTATCTTTTATATTATGAATATCCAGTGCATGCGTTACATAAATCACTTCTGCAGGAACAAGTGGAGGCACTATGAGTTCTGGTTCAGCACCTTCAACTTCAAGTGGAATCACTTTGAGTTCTGGTAAAGTATTTTAAACCTTGGATGAGAGTACCACACGTAATATAGCAAGCACCCCATAGGTTCTACAGTATCCCTGGCACTGTTAAAGCTACCACAATAGACAGAGCACTTAAGCGGGGTTTACATGATCGAACGGTTCGTCGAACCCGGTTCACGAACCTGCTTGTCAAATAGTTCGAAGAGGTGGAGTCAGCCATAAATGTATAAGGCTTGGAGACAATGAATCCCCACCCACAAAAGTCAGGTGAGAACAGACTTCCTTCAAACTGTTCGACGAGCGTGTTTGACAACCGAATACCCCGTTCATATGTTCAAACATCACTTCAAACACTGGTCTATCGAACCGCGTTTGACAAAGCGTTCAACCGTGTAAACCCGCCTTTACCATCACAGGTACTACCAATGTCATAACTACTGATAAACCTTAGATACTACTACTTGAACTAACATAACAGCTATTGCTACAACCACTGGTACTATCACTGACACAATTCAATATACTACTACCACACAAGTATTACAACTGGAACCTCATCTAGCACAACTACAGGCTCTACAACAAACATTACTTTAGATACTACACCTAGTACGACAATGACCAAGGCAACAGCAACTGGTAGCCTAGTGATCCTGCTTAATATGACTGTATTGGAGAATTTATATATCTACATAAAAGAATTCAAATCGACAGATATTTGCAAACCTTATTTGCCCAAACAGCAACAGACAGCTTCGGTTACATTGACAGCTCGTTGGCTGTGGTTTAATAGATTTTGCTTTAATTATGAAAATTACAAGATACCTTTTTATATAAGGATTACTAAAGCAGAAAATGAACGATTGGTCTGTAGGTCTTGTGTTGGGAATGGTTCAAAGCAAATCACAACAAAGGAGTTGGCTGGTGGTTGACAACTGTTTTTTGCAATTACTTCATGTTTTGAGGAACAAGTTTTTCAAGTTGTTTTTCAAATGATGATTTGCTTTTTATTTTTTGCTTTTCTATCACAAGGGTTTGAAGCACTTTGCTTTGTAGTCTTTTCCTTTTATGACACCTCATTTCATTTCCCAAAAATATGGTCAAGCACTAAGTTTATAGATTCTCATTAGTCATTTCAGGCGAACAACAAAGTATTTTATTGATATTTTGGTAATTAGCATTATTATTATAACGATGACACAAGTGCACAAGAAAATCTCTTGAAAAAAAGCCAATCCTTGGGGTCTATAAGATTTTGGAAAACAATTTCACAAGAGGAAAACATAACAATGAAATTAAAAACTGGGGGAATATATTTAATTTTGAAGTTACGTTTTCAAAATGTATCTTAAATGTAAGGAATAAACATAAGTAAAGGGAGAGACAAAGACATATAGACAGTTAAATGAAAAATAATGAAAGTAATGTAGATGTATATTTCTAATCTTATTTCACTTTACTGGAACTACAACTGAAATTATCCCTGGCACAATTACAGCTACCACCACTGGAACTACAACTGAAAATATCCCTGGCACAATTACAACTACTACTACAGGATCCACCGCTGGAACCACCACAGGTACTATCACTGGAACTTCTCCTGGAATTAGCATAAGTACAACCATTGGAACATCCATTGAATCTAGCAAAGGTACTGTTACTGGAACATCCTCTGGAACTAGCATAGGTAATATCTCTGGAACTTCCCCTGGAATTAGCACAGGTAATACTAGTGGAATTTCCCCTGGAATTAGCACAGGTAATACTAGTGGAACTTCCCCTGGAATTAGCACAGGTAATACAAGTGGAACTTCCCCTGGAATTAGCACAGGTAATACTAGTGAAACATCCCCTGGAATTAGCACAGGTAATACAAGTGGAACTTCCCCTGGAATTAGCACAGGTAATACTAGTGGAACTTCCCCTGGAATTAGCATAAGTACTACCACTGAAACATCCCCAGGACCTAGCAAAAGTACTATTGCTGGAACGTCCACCGGAACCAGCACAGGTACTATTACTGGAACTTCCATTGAAACTAGTATAGGCACTACCACTGGAACATCCACTGGAGCTAGCGTAGATAATACCTCTGGAATATCCCCTGCAATTACCACTCTTACAACTATTGGAACTACCACTGGCATAACAACAGGTACTACCACTGGCACTCCTGGAACTACTATTAGTACAACAACAGGTACTATCACGGGTACTACAACTGATGCCAATACAGTAACTAGCACTAGCACTATAATAGGTACTGCTTCAGGTACTACCACTGCCACAGCTACAGGAACTACCACAGGTACTTTCACTGGAACTACCACTGATACAACTACTGGAACCACAATTGGAACAAGCACTGGCACTACCACAGGTACCAATCCTGGAACTACCACAGCAACTACTACTGGTACAACCACAGGTACTACCACCAGTACTACTACTGGTATAACTGCAAATGCTTCCGCTACCGCTATTACGACGCGCGAAGCACATCAGATACAGTATCCACTTGGCAAGTTGCAGTTGCTGATATTACAAGGATGCTTTTAGGGAAGGCTTTATCCCTAAGGAACTCTTATTCCTATGCTAAATCTGGCTTCACTTCAACTGACGAGGCGTCAGTTGAAGTGAAGCCAGATTTACCTTTGCTTGGTTCTCATATACTAAACCTAGTGTCAAATCTTTATACTTCCCAGTAGTAACTGCAGTTTCTTATCATTCAACGTTCCTCTTATTGGTAGGATAAATATTTCTAATTCAAATCACAATTCCAAGTCTTAAGCCAACGACAGGATCTTTAGCTTAAAGAATAGTGCTATTTTCTCAAGAAATTTTAATACATATCATTGCTCAAAAAGTTGCCTTGAAGTGTTACATTTTCATGTCATTATATTTCTTCCTAAAATATTATCAATTGCTTTAATCATTTTAATATATCAATAAATATGAGTCCTGTTTAGAATCAAGTATTAAAGTTTCTACTGCATTGTTTAACAGGTTAGTTGCATATGAAATGACAAAGGCCTACTATATATTTGACCAACGCAGCTCTTACCCTTCCTGCCTTTTGTTTCTAAAGTAGATCCCTTTTGATATGTATCTCGATTCTGGCATTTACCCTGTCCATTGTTTCCGGAGTGATTTTTTTACCTTTAGTCTGAAGTATGGTGATAGCTTGACTTGGCTTAAATATAGAATTTCATTTATGCAGGTGTTCTTGAACATTACAAACACATAAGATGTAAAGGCCATTGCTCGTTTTGCTTTCATGTCTACTTGATATCTTTACCTCACTGTTGAAGATCTTTTCAAATGCTCTGCTTAGTTCGTAACTATCCATCATCTATTAAATCTAGAAACTGCTTGGCATACAACTCACAAACTATTGAAGCCATTCTTCTGCATTCTCTGAAAGTGTCTTTTATCAGTAAGGTAATCAGAAAATAATAACTGCTGATTATGGTTTTCAGATTAAGTTAAAAATGCATCATACAAAATGCATATATGAATGCTTGTGTAATGTAGCTGTCTTCATCCTCTTCTTCTTTTGGATACATTAGGGTCTAAACATAAATTTTAATTTTATTGGAATTTTGTGATATTTGAACAAAAGGTTTTGAGCAACGCATTGGAAAATATGATTGTGCAAATTTTGTTAAACTTATTCATCTACAAAAGGGAAATTAAATATAATCATCAACGACATTACTGGTAAAAAAACATATTTTATAATTATTTCCATCTTTACACTGATTGCATTGTAAGCTGATATTTTGCCCTTTTGTAAGTCTGAAGAATTATTTCTTCATCTTCAGTTATTGCCAGCCACATTCTACCAACTACTTCATTATTCTTTCCTTTTATCCTCAGTGTTTTCTTGTTGCTGCAACGTTTTGAAGTATATGGCTTTGCTTCTTTCAAGCATGGCCAGAGTAGACTGAAGAAATTTGTGCCTCTCAGTTCTATTTATAACTAAATACCTGATCTTCTGGTCGCCAAATATTCTGATTGCCCGAGGCCTTTGGCACAGCAGTCATTCTCTTTCTATGCTGAGCTCGCACTTGAATTGGTCCTTTGTTATCAGTAGCATTTTCTTGGTTAACTGTAGCATTTTCTCGGTTGCCAGTAGTATTTTTTGGTTATCTGTAACAATTTCTTGGTTGCCAGTGGTATTTTCTTAATTATCTGTAACATTTTCTTGATTGCCAGTAGTATTTTCTTGGTTATCTGTAAAATTTTCTTGATTGCCAGTAGTATTTTCTTGGTTATCTGTAACATTTTCTTGATTGCCGGTAGTATTTTCTTGGTTACCTGTAACATTTTCTTGGTTGCCAGTAGTATTTTCTTGGTTATCTGTAGCCCTTTCTTGGTAGCCAATAGTATTTCCTTGATTATCCTCTGAATCTTGATGGGCCAAAGCACGTGACATGGCAGTCAGACTGCTTCTTCGCCGATCTTCGGCTAAAAAGTTATGCTGGGTTTCTTTATAAAATTCCTTCTTCTATTAGTAAGTAGGAGAAACCTTTTGTTTTGTTTTGTGTGGGCTCTATGTTGTTCAGTCTTTCACAAAGATACGTCACTGCCATGCCAATATAACTGCCGTGGCAAGACAGTCTAGAGGTATTGCTTTCATGCCAGCATAACTCTCAATATATCACATGAATGATATTTGTAGCTAGAAGGAGTTTCCTTTTGAATCAATGTTTTCTTACAATATAAAAAAAAAATTACTATTTTCTCTTCATTTCCAAGAAACAACCACAGACTCCCACTGAGACAACTACAGGAGCTACTACTGACTCTACAACAAATACTATCACGATAATACTATTGGAACTACCACAGGAACTATCACTAACACAACTACAGATCCTTCCAGCTATTCTAACTCACATACAACCACTCATACCACCACCGGGATACCAATAGAAGCAGTCACTGCATTTGCCATGGGTACTACCATTGTCAAAACTATAGATCTTCCCACTACCACTACAACTATTGTAGGCTCTACAACAGGAACTACTACCAATACTACTGCTAGTACCTCTACCAAAACCTTAACAACAACAAAAAATTGTCACAACTACAGGTACTTTCCCTCATAACAATAGTTCGATCACTTGGACAATTACAGGTAATATCACTCCCCATACTACTCCTACATGAACATCTGATTGGGCAATTACAGCAGATATAAGGAATTTCTCCTTTTGAGAGGATGTTGTTAATATTGACTTTATAAGAAATTTACATTTTTAAGTACTTGCTTATTGTGCTGCTATATCTGGCTTCGCTTCAATGCTCTTAAAAATTGTAATTTGTGTCTTTCAGATTTTATTTTAATCTAAATATTATTGCTAGTTATTATCAATTATGTATAATTACCGCTAATATACTACTATACTCTATTTTCATAATGAGGCGCATTTGCACTGATTCACAGGGGTGCCCTTTTGGCTCGGAAAAGTTTCCTGCTAACTGATTGGATAGAATTACTTTGTCCAACCAGTCAGCTAGCAAGAAACTTTTCCGAGCTAAAAGGGTACCCCTGCAAGTCTGTGCAAATGCGCCTCATTAAAAAAATGAGTAAAGTTGATATACCACTATTATTTACACCTAAACATTCTCTCCTTTTTACCAAGGTCTTTCTTAGATCACAAATTCTTTGATACTTTTATATTCAAACTTTTCGTACTGTTTTATATAACAAAACTTATGCTTCATGGGAGCCTTACTAAGGCCCCGGCCAGACTAAGTGCGGCTAGCGGCGAGGTTAGCCTCGCGCCTCGCGCCTCCTATCTGGCCACCTACATAAGATACCTAAGGTTTCAATTTGCCACCATAACCCCGCGCCTCCTATCTGGCCACCTACATAAGATACCTAAGGTTTCAATTTGCCGCCATAACCTCTTGCCGCTAACCTCGCCGCTAGCCGCGCTTGATCTGGCCGAGCCCTAAGTTTATGCTTCACAAGAGTAAACGAAATACAATTATTCTAATCTCCTAGCCATTCCCTTGTGACGGGCCAAAAGTAGGTTGTGACTCAAAAGGCGAGATAAAAGCAACTGAGTTACAAACTACTCTTGGCCCGTCACATTGATGACCCCGGAGTGACCCGCACACCCAGCCTCCTGATATGGCCTGTCACACCTTTACATCTTTAAAGAAGTTACTTACAAGGAAATACTCATAGACAGTTATTAACATCACTATTCAAAGTTTTTATACTCTTTTTTGCGTTGCTACAATAAAATACCATTAATTCAGTCGAAAAAATATATCTCTGTTCACAGGATTTTCTTTGAATTAACTTTTAATACAGTCGAGTGTATTATCATATATGTTTATATACTATCATTGTCAATGCCACTTATACAATTAAAGGCCCTATTACTCACATCAAACATAAAATAGCTTTAGAATTACAAAATGCATAATCAAAGACAAAGTTAACGCAATCAAAATAATTTATAGCGATGGAAGTATAATAAGCTTAACTATTGGCCCTACCAAATCTGCATTAACTACAGCAGAAAAAACTCTTGTGATTATAACTGGAATTTATAAACAAAGTGGCCTTCTTTAAATTTATAACATTTCTGACACTTGTAATATATGGCAGGATATCTCTCGTAATATACATTGAGTTCACTTAACGCTTCAAATATGTACACTGAATATCTGAGAAATTCTTATAAAAATATGTATATTTCCTTTATTCATAAATATAGGTAAATGGAAAGAATATAAACTGGAACATTAAACAATAGCATTAGTTCTTTCAAAGAAAAATTTGCTCTTTGTATTAAAGAAAAAAAATAAGGAAAAATAAATACTAAGATATTTGAATCCGGAACTAATATTTAAAAGTAGATGAAGAGGACTGAAAAACTCAGATCAAAGTTATTTACATTTCTGTTATATTTTCAAGCAACATCCAAAGATGTTACCACTAGAACTACCACTGGTACACCAACTGGTACAACTACAGGAACTGCAACTAGCAGTGACACAGGCAAAACTACAAGTACTAACACTGGAACTACGACTGAAATACCAACAGGAACTATTACTGAAACTACAACTGGCAATAACCTTATCCCTACGACTGATACAATCACTGGAATAACTACTGAAGCTTCGACTGCAACTACCACTGACAAAACAACAGTTACCACCACTGGTACTGCTAATACTGGTACAACAACCGATACCTCAAGTGTCACAACTAAAGATATTACTACTAGCACAAATACTGGCACTACCACTTTAACTACTATTGGAACTAACACCACTACTAGTGGGACTGATACAATAACTATCACTGGCACAACTGGTACCAATACTGTAAATACCATTAAATCCACAACAGGTACTACCGCTGGCACTACTACTGGATCTTCTACTAGAACTACCACTGGCACAACAACAGGTACTACCACTGGTACCACAACAGGAACTACTACTGGTACAACCATTGGTACAACTACTGGAACTACCACTGGCACAACAACAGGTACTACCACTGGTATTACAACAGGAACTAGCACTGGTACTACAACAGGAACTACTACTGGTACAACTACAGGTACAACTACTGATACAACCACTGGTACAACTACTGGAAATACCACTGGCACAACAACAGGTACTACCACTGGTACTACAACAGGAACTACTACTGGTACAACTACAGGTACAACTACTGATACAACCATTGGTACAACCACTGGAACTACCACTGGCACAACAACAGGTACTACCACTGGTACCACAACAGGAACTACTTCTGATACTACAACAGGAACTACTACTGGTACAACTACTGATACAACAACTGGTACAACTACTGGAACTACCACTGGCACAACGACAGGAACTAGCACTGGTACTACAACAGGAAGTACTACTGGTACAACTACAGGTACAACTACTGGTACAACCATCGGTACAACTACTGGAACTACCACTGGCCCAACAACAGGTACTACCACTGGTACTACAACCGGAACTAGCACTGGTACCACAACAGGAACTACTACTGGTACAACCACTGGTACAACTACTGGAACTACTACTGGCACAACAACAGGTACTACCACTGGTACTACAACAGGAACTACTACTAGTACAATTACAGGTACAACTACTGATACAACCACTGGTACTACAACAGGAACTACTACTGATACTACCACCGGTACAACTACTGATACAACCATTGGTACAACTACTGAAACTACCACTGGCACAACAACAGGTACTACCACTGGTACTACAACAGGAACTACTTCTGATACTACAACAGGAACTACTACTGGTACAACTACAGGTACAACTACTGATACAACAACTGGTACAACTACCGGAACTACCACTGGCACAACAACAGGTACTACCACTGGTACTACAACAGGAACTACCACTGGTACAACTACAGGTACAACTACTGATACAACCACTGGTACAACTACTGGAACTACCACCGGCACAACAACTGGTACTACAACTGGTACTACAACAGGAACTACCACAGGTACAACTACTGATACAACCACTGGTACAACTACTGGAACTACCAGCGTTTCTACCACTGCTACGACCACTGACACAACTACAGGTATGACTATAGGTACAACAGCATGTACTAACCGCTTGAAGTACCGCATGTGCGACTGCTAGAACAAATTCAACCGTTTTCCAATACAGCCAATACAACATGCTTTCGGGTGGCATTGCAGTTACTCCGAGAAAATGTCTAGTTACGAATGGCTTCAGTACAGCGCAGCAAACTTTTATATTACTGCTGTCCCATTTTACTGGTGACTCTAGCTTTGCTTCAATGGATTTGGATTCTACGGTTTTTTTCTATTTGCAAAATAGCTTATTAATGCTTTTATTACATAAACACAAGCCAAAACAAAGCCCATATCATTTAATATTAGTCAGCCATAAAAGGGATGATGGGCTGAGTTCTCTCTCTCTCTCTCTCTCTCTCTCTCTCTCTCTCTCTCTCTCTCTCTCTCTCTCTCTCTCTCTATCAGAGAATTTAGATGTATAAACTTTCTCAAAACTAATGAGGGATGGGTCAAGTTCCTTTTACTAACTTGAACTTTTCTTTCAAAGAAAATTTTTTATTGGCATAATTTCCACATAAAATTGAAGTCCAAGTTTGGGTACAATATTCTTTTACTCAACAAATACACTCAAGATCTTGATATGGGAGATTTTCCCCAAAAACTGTATAACAACACAGTTCTCAAACACCTTCACACGTATGGTAAGTGATAAGCTCTTTTTTTTCTTAACTACCTAACCAGGCTTCATTATAACCCGAGTATTTACTTTTACTTTGATGGTTGCTTTTCTGAACCCCTACAGCAGAGGAACCCTACTCTCTACAGGACCTCCACTGTCATTTTCTCTTGTTCGTTCAGAGTATTCAACATTTCATATCACGTAATGCTCATTTACAGTTAAATCGTCTCTGCCATAGGACTCACGGAATAAGACAGTCTTCAGTTTCCTCTAGAAAACTTCAATATTTTCAATCATTTGGATATCTCGTGGGAGCTTATTGTCAAGTCTCGGGGCTGCATATTTAAAGGCTCTAGAGCCTACAGTAGACATATAAGTCGACAGTTTCATCATTAATATATCATTGATGATGATACATTGTAAATTCCGAAAAGAATTCCCTAAGAGCCAATATATGTTTTCTATTTAATTTCCAACTGGGATTATTGCTTGTATTTAGAGTACAAACAAAATTGCACATTTCTATCAGTTGTGATCTGGCTTACTATCCTAGAACTAGATTTCTGTCTATCCCTCTGGATAATTACTTTTGCTAAGCAGTTGTGGCTGAGTAATCAGGAGTTTTGTTTATTTCGATTTACAGTCACATAGGCTAAATATCTTCGAAAATGTTACAATTTCAAAACATGGGATATACCATATGACATCCCTTATATTATTTATTGATTAATATAAATTTGATTCTCTTAGTGAATTAGAAGTGGATATTAAAAAATAGAGAAGCAATCATATGAGAAACTTTATATTACTGAAAGATTTCTACTCAGAGTTAGAAGTTTAAACATCCGCTTAGGGCACACATTTTTAGATATAACCTTGGAAAAGACAAAAACATTTTTGTGAAAAAATAAATATTCATGAAAAAAATAATAAAAAAAAGTTAAATTCAGGTAAATTTAATAAAGAAAAAATTAAAATATGGATGAAAACGACTGTAACCCTCATACAGAATCATTCAATATATTTTTCATATCTATTTTCAAGGATCAACCACAGGTACTACATCTGGTACTACCACTGGAACTACAACTGCTACTACTACAGGAACTACAACTGCTACTACTACAGGAACTACAACTGGTACAACTACTGGAACTACCACTGGTACAACAACAGGTACTACAACTGGTACTACTACAGGAACTACTACTGGTACAACAACTGGAACTACCACTGGTACAACAACAGGTACTACAACTGGTACTACTACAGCAACTACAACTGGTACAACTACTGGAACTACCACTGGTACAACGACAGGTACTACGACTGGTACTACTACAGGAACTACTAGTGGTACAACCACTGGAACTACCACTGGTACAACAACAGGTACTACGACTGGTACTACTACAGGAACTACCACTGGTACAACCACTGGTACAACCACTGGAACTACCACTGGTACAACAACAGGTACTACAACTGGTACTACTACAGGAACTACTACTGGTACAACCACTGGTACAACTACTGGAACTACCAGTGGTACAACAACAGGTACTACAACTGGTATTACTACTTTACTGGCTACTTCTTCATCACCTTTACCTTTCCAAAAATGAAAACCTTTAGTACTTTAATGGCTACTTCTTGATCATCTTTATCTTTCCAAAAATGAAAACCTTTAGTACTTTACTGGCTACTTCTTGATCATTTTTATTTCTCCAAAAATGAAAACCTTTAGTACTTTTCTGGCTACTTCTTGATCATCTTTACCTTTCCAAAAATGGAAATCTTTAGTACTTTACTGGCTACTTCTTGATCATCTTTACCTTTCCAAAAATGAAAACCTTTAGTACTGTACTGGCTACTTTTTGATCATCTTTACCTTTCCAAAAATGAAAACCTTTACTACTTTACTGGCTACTGTACTTCTTGATAATTTTTTCGATGCCACTTTTGTTCACTAACACTATAAAATATATACGTAGAAAAAAATTGAAAGCACCAACACCACAGAAACTAAATTATCCAAAAAAGAAAAAAAAATTATAAAAGATAAGGGAAAGATTTCTATTAAAAACCACATTTTAACCACACAGTGAAAAACGTAAACGGATTAATGAGAAACTTGATCATCCTGATTCCTGTTTTCCTGAGGCTAAACCAACTAATTTAGCTTTTCGATCTCGTGAAATTAAAGCTCTCATGACTGTCCTTAATGTTCAGGGAGGTGTAGACCAAAATGATATTTTTTCTTTGTTTTTTATAAAGACTGCACATTTCTTTGCTTCTGAATTATTGGTTACTTTCCGCAAGAAAGCGAATAGGGGTTCTTTTCGCACTTGATGGAAAATTGGTATTGTTACACCAATATGTAGTGCGTTTGACGTTGGTAAAATCACGCTGATTACTGCATAATTTCAGTAATTCCCATGTTATTCTAAAATTTAGGTCTTTTGTCATAACATCTAAATAGGTATACTGTACATACCATGTGTTCTCTAATTTGATATTTAGCTTTCGTAAAAGCCTTGGAGCATGGGATACCCTCTGTAGCATCTCCAATGCTATACAGAAATCCCTTGATTGTGGTCAAGAGGTTCATATGATTGGCCTTTATTTTAGAACTGCATTCGACCATGTTAATCATGATGCCCTTGCTTTCAAACTGAAAACGTTAGAATTGGGTGGGTGTTTTTTATAATAATTATTGAACTTTCAAGCAATTGGTCACATAGAGTTGGTGTTGAGGGGTACCATAGTGAATATAGGAATGTACTACTTGTTGTTCCTCAGGGTAGTATGCTTGGCTCATTACTATATATTATATACACATATCATGTAGTTTGGCCTAGAGAAAAAAGCTCGTTGCATATGCAGATGATGATACTCTCTTTGCAACAATTCCATCTCCTGAATGTAGTTCTGGGGTTGCTGAATACCTTAACAGAGCTCTAGCTAAAATTGATGCTTGGTGCAAATTATGGGGAATGAAGTTGAACCCTAACAAAACTCAAAGTATGATTGTAAGTAGGGCAAGGATAGTGGCTCCTCAACAACCGCATCTCAGTATTGATAATATTTCTTCAACTTTGAATGCCTCTCAAAATTTTAGGTGTGATTCTCGACAGCAAATTAAATTTTGAGAAACACATTGGGTCTGTGTCTTCTTCAGTTACACAAAAAATGGCTTATTGAGAAAGTCTTTTAAGATTTTCGGTGATCAATCTGTTCTGAAGAAGTGTTCTAATTCCTTCATTCTACATTGTTTCAAGTATTGTTCTCCTGTCTGGTCTTCAGCTGCCGAATTTCATCTTAATTTGTTGGACAGGAACTTACAGCCAATGAAATTTCTTATTGCTTGATATAGATTTTAATCTCTGGTAGCATCGTTCAATTAGTTCGTAATGCATGGTACACAAGATTTTCATAATTCTGGTCGTCCTTTACATTCAGAACCATCCTTTTCGTAATACTAGAAATGCAGTTTATTCTAATAGTTATGCCTTCTTCACCATAACGCTCAATATTGCACAGTAATCTAAATGTTTTATTCCAGCAGGGACAAATTTCTGGAATGATCTTCCTAATCTGGTAGTTAAACCAGTGGAACTTCAAATATTCAAATTTGCAGCATATGTCTTTATGTTAAACAGGCGGACATAAGTCTCTTTTTATAGTTTATATATGAGAGATGTTTTAATGGTGTTACTGTTCTTTAAAAAAAAATGTTTTAATTGTTCATTACTTCTTTTGTAGTTTATTTCCTAAATTCCTTTCCTCATTGGCTATTTTTCCCAGTACGAGCCCTTAGGCATGTAGCATCCTACTTTTCCAAATAGGGTTGTAGCTCAGCTAGTAATAAGTAATAATATTATTGCAATTGCAGTGCAATTCTACACCAATTATTATTTTTTAATATGGTCTTCATCTTGATAAAAAGAGCAAAATATATTAGTTACATTGTTTTATATATCAGCATTTAACAGGAATCTAATTATTGAGTGAATACTTTGCCACATGAAAACATCTTAAGATACTACGGTCCCTTTCACACTAGCTGCCAGATGAAGTAGTCGACTGATAGGTAGATTGGATTCATTTACATCTTTACGGTTTTATCTGCGGCTCTCTCAACCCTTGTTCAGCCTTGCATTACGTGTACGACATCTCACTCTCTATTGCCGGTGCCACATAGGCACACACTATTCACGAGCATCAACTGTAACCGATGGCTATCTTCATGACTGGACCAAGATCTAGTAAAAACTGGTCCAGCACTCCCAAACAGTGATGACGTCATTAGAGAAGTAACCTCGCTTCCACAACTCTATTCTTTTTCCATGAACTGGTTTAATATAAAACATATGTCCCATTGACGTCACATTTCCCACCAGCTCATGATTGGTGGACCTGATTGCTAGAACTTGGACTGGACGTCTTGTTATTTTTTCACGTATAAACATGGATGAAGATATTGATGTAAATCTAATATCCTTAATAGAGGCTAATTCTTTAATATAGAATAAGCATCTAGAAATTTATAAATGAAATTAACAGGTAACTTTGAAAGATTTTAGATAGGGTTAACACATGATCATTACTATAAAGGAAAGAAAGTATTAATTCAATAAAGAAATTATACATATAAACACATTATATATATCTATATATATATATATATATATATATATATATATATATATATATATATTATATATATATATATATATATATATATATACATATATATATTTGTATATATATATATATATATATATATATATATATATATATGAATATATTATCTATATCTTAATAATACACATAAATTATATATATTTTATATATAATACATACAACAGCATTTTGTAGATTGGTCACTGTGAGATATTTATCTATCTATCTATCTACCATGTCACTTCTACCATTTTTTGAGGTAGCCGACATAATTGATAACAAAAGGGGATTTTTCTTCTCTCCGTTCTTCCCTGCCTGACGAGGAGTTCAATCGAGTTTCGTTGGTACTGCTAGCGGGCCACAGCCCACCCTCCCCAGTTATCTAAGACAATTGAAGCTTTAAACGCTGGATCCCCTACTGCTGTTACGTCAGTGGTCACCAAGTGGAAGCAGCAGGTCTTATTAGAACTGCGTTACAATCACTCGCCATTCATTAATATTTCTCGCATAATCTTTGGCCTCTTTACATTCATTTTAGCCTTCTATTCTTTGCCATTCTGCAACAATCTGCAACAACAACAGACGTTAAGTACTTAAACTGATCTACTTCCTCAAGTAACTCTCCATTTAACATGATATTCAATCTAGCACCAACTTCCTCTTCGTGCATATCATAAACTTACTCTTACCCACATTAACTCTCATCTGCAACAACAACAGACGTTAAGTACTTAAACTGATCTACTTCCTCAAGTAACTCTCCATTTAACATGATATTCAATCTAGCACCAACTTCCTCTTCGTGCATATCATAAACTTACTCTTACCCACATTAACTCTCATCTTCCTTCTCTCACACACCCTTCCAAACTCTATCACTAACTGGACCAGCTTCTCCTGCAAGTCTCCAACCAATACGGTATCATACGCAATCAAGAACTGATTCACCTCCCATTCATGATTATTCTCTTCTATCAGTTTCAACCCTCGACCAACCACTCGAGCATTCATCTCTCTTACAACTCTATCAACAACAAAATTGAACAACCATGGCGTCATCACACATCCTGTATCAGCCCCACTCTCACTGGAAACCACTCACTCACTTCATTACCTATCCTAACACACACTTTACTGAGTATGAACTCTTCAATTTTTGCACACTGAAGTTCAGAAAGTTGAAATACAAAATTACTTATGAATGTTGGGGTTACGCCCTACAAAATACACATACCACTAACCAAATTATTATTATTACTCTATAAGCTACAACCTTAGCTGGAAAAGAAGGATGCTATAAGACCAGGGGCTCCATCAGGGAAAAATAGCCCAGTAACAAAAGGAAATAAGGAAATAAATAAACGATATGAGAAATAGTTAACAATTGATAAAATATTTTGAAAATATTAACATCAAAACATAAATTTCATATATAAACTACAAAAAGACTTATGTTAGCCTGTTCAACATAACATTTGCTGTAAGTTTGAATTTATGAATACTTATGATAGGCACTTTTGACCAAGTAATCAGAAGTTTTATTCTGTTTTTTTTTTTTTTTTCCATTTGCAGTCACATAGATATCTTAGATGTTTTGGAATTGCTGCAAAGTTTATCATTGTGTTGGACACTTTTTATAACTGATTATTTTATGAGAAAAGTTTTACCTTTTCCTTCCTGAAATTGAAAAATTAAAAAAAAAAATCATGAATAAAAGCTAGATTAGGTCTTCAGATCTCCTTGGCAATCAAATCCAAAAAGAACTACAAAATTACAAGAACTGGAACTAACAGAGGAAAATAATAAAAAAAAATACCATCACTATAGTAGGTTACACCAATGGAACTATATTACATTCGACGCTGGATAAAACCAGTCATTACCTCTGGTAACATTGCAGGAACTATGTCAAAAAAAATGCTTCAACTACTACTTCAACTATGATGAATAACACTGAAAATATCAGGGATGAAAATGGAAACTTGCAAACATCACACGAACTACCTCTTGTAGCATGTACTGCCTCTTGTAGTATGTACTAACTCTTGTAGCATGTACTAAATCTTGTAACATGCACTATTATTGTAACATGTACATTACTACCACTAATGCTAAAAAACACCAGAGCAACACAGACCACATTATTATACGTCTAAGCTGAGGTGAATGTGTCAGGAATACAATGTTTCTTATTGTATTTCAAATTGACTTATCTGCCCTATTTTGTAATCCAATCATTTGTAAATGATTCATTTCTCCATCAATTTTAGTTGGATTATCTCTTATTGGATTTGCTCCAGATAAGATTTTAGATGTGATTTATCAACTGTTTTATTCCTCAACAACACTGAATACGATTTATGTCTTGTTATCAATTATATTCACTTTTTCTTAGTCTGATAAACATTAATGTTTACAGCCTTGTTCATATATGTTACCATTTCGAAACTTGGGATATGACAAATATATATTTGTTTTCTCACGAAATTGCAAACAGAAATTTTATATTACTGTAATAATTTTAATGAGTTAGAACATTAACTTAGGACATACATTTCTAGACTTAACCTTCGCCATCTAAGAATTATTTGTTAAAAAATCAATATCCTTGAAAATTAAGGAAAAATTAATTTTTAATGACAGTTAGAACATACACG
Source organism: Palaemon carinicauda (assembly GCF_036898095.1). NCBI lineage: Eukaryota > Metazoa > Arthropoda > Malacostraca > Decapoda > Palaemonidae > Palaemon > Palaemon carinicauda. Next base: position 35,345,521 of record NC_090766.1, on the reverse strand, counting down.
TAGGGCATACATTTCTAGATATAACCTTACACATCTAAAAGAATATCTTTAAAATAATTAATATCTTGAAAATGAAGAAAAAATCCACCATAAAGTAATATGAATAGAAAAAAAATCAAAAGAACATGAAAATGATTGTAGCTTTATCATATATTTAGTCAATATATGCATTTTAATTACAAGGATCATCCACAGATACTACTACTGCTACTACTACAGGAACTACCACTGCTACTACTACAGGAACTACAACTGCTACTACAACAGGAACTACTACTGCTACTACTACAGGAACTACCACTGGTACTACTACTGGAACTACCACTGCTACAACTACTGGAACTACCACAGGTACTACTACAGGGACTACCACTGCTACTACCACTGGTACTACTACAGGAACTACCACTGGTTCTACGACAGGAACTACCACTGCTACTACTACTGGTACTACTACAGGAACTACCACTGCTACTACCACTGGTACTACTACAGGAACTACCACTGCTACTACCACTGGTACTACTACAGGAACTACCACTGCTACTACTACAGGAACTACCACAGCTACTACCACTGGTACTACTACAGGAACTACCAGTGCTACTACTACAGGAACTACCACTGGTACTACTACAGGAACTACCACTGCTACTACCACTGGTACTACTACAGGAACTACCACTGCTACTACTACAGGAACTACCACTGCTACTACTACAGGAACTACCACAGCTACTACCACTGGTACTACTACAGCAACTACCACTGCTACTACCACTGGTACTACTACAGGAACTACCACTGCTACTACCACTGGTACTACTACAGGAACTACCACAGCTACTACCACTGGTACAACTACAGGAACAACCACTGCTACTACTACAGGAACTACAACTGCTACTACTACAGGAACTACCACTGGTACTACTACAGGAACTACCACTGCTACTACTACAGGAACTACAACTGCTACTACCACTGGTACTACGACAGGAACTACTACTGCTACTACCACTGGTACTACTACAGGAACTACCACAGCTACTACCACTGGTACTACTACAGGAACAACAACTGCTACTACCACTGGTACTACTACAGGAACTACCACAGCTACTACCACTGGTACTACTACAGGAACCACCACTGCTACTACCACTGGTACTACTACAGGAACAACAACTGCTACTACCACTGGTACTACTACAGGAACTACCACTGCTACTACCACTGGTACTACTACAGGAACTACCACTGCTACTACTACTGGAACTACCACTGCTACTACTACTGGAACTACCACTGCTACTACTACAGGTACTACATCTACCGCTTAAACTACGCCCAGGTTCGACTACAGGAAATATCATCGGCACAACTTCAAGCGTTTCAAATGCCTGTTTCAATGACACAGTCAGTAAATCATTGCTTCACTGCAGTTTCTGCTGATTTTAATTTCTGATTAAGAATCAGTTCAGTTTAAATGAGCAAACATTTCTACTATTCCGGTCCTACTTTACTACTGACTTATTAATAACATGACCTTTTTCTTTTAAAGGAAACATTTTTTTTAACATTGTTTCCATATAAAACTAAAGTTAACGCTGGCATGAAATTCACTTTTTAATGTTATGTAAAGAATATATCATAAACAAAATTAACTATTCATACTTTCAATCAGGATGCCAGATAATTCATGATCAATCAATCAATCAATCAATCATACTTTCAGAATAGATGGCAGAATGTTTCCTTTAATTGAAGTAATATATTTCTACCTTTTTTCTAAAGCATAATTACTGTTGGATTCTTTGCTTGATTATGAATTATATTATTTTACAAGTGTCCTTGAATATTACAAAGAGTAAAAATATCATCACACAGACAAAATTGTGATATTTGTATTGTATTTTTCTCTAAGTATTTTTTCTTTCGTATCTAAGACCCATTTCGATTGAATGTTTCCTTTATAAATTGTCCATCATTACTTTATAATTATATCAGTATTTCTGCATCATTTATATACTATCTTTATCCCCTTTAGTTACATATAATAAGTTCTTTTTTTATTTAATGTACTGAATATATTTGTTTCAAAACTGTTGTAAAAAGTAAAACGAATCTATTGGTGGATCTTCTATTCAGGTGAAATAACAAAATCCTCTAAAGAAAAACTTTCTAAAAATGAAAACCTTTAGTACTTTACTGGCTACTACTTGATCATCTTTAACTTTCTAAAAATGAAAACCTTTAGTACTCTACTGGCTACTTCTTCATCATCTTTAACTTTCCAAAAATGAAAACCTTTAGTACTTTACTGGCTACTTCTTGATCAGCTTTTACTTTCCGAACAGGGAAACCTTTAGTACTTTACTGGCTACTACTTGATCATCTTTAACTTTCTAAAAATGAAAACCTTTAGTACTTTACTTGCTACTTCTTGATCAGCTTTTACTTTCCGAACAGGGAAACCTTTAGTACTTTACTGGCTACTACTTGATCATCTTTAACTTTCTATAAATGAAAACCTTTAGTACTTTACTGGCTACTTCTTGATCAGCTTTTACTTTCCGAACAGGGAAACCTTTAGTGCTTTACTGGCTACGTCTAGCACGACTTTCTCTACAGCGTGTTTAAAGTCGCGCTAGAATAGCCGTCTCTCGGGAGAGTTTAATCTCCAATCTAATCGCACCTTGATAGTGAAATTAGGTTTCTCTTTTTGCTAAACTTGTAATTAAACTCACGGGTTGGACCTTCAAAACCACTATTGTTGTTGTTGTTGTTGTTGTTAAAACAAGCAAAGGTTCCAGTGACCTTAAAATGTTATATCTAAATTTCATCACTAAACTCACGAGTTGCTCCTCCAAAAGCATTATTATTATTATTATTATTATTATTATTATTATTATTATTATTATTATTGTTGTTGTTGTTGTTGTTGTTGTTGTTGTTACTGTTGTTGGTGTTGTTAAAACAAGCAAAGGTTTCCGTGACCTTAAAATTTCATATCTAAATTTCATCATTAAACTCATGAGTTGGACTTCCTAAAGCGCTGTTGTTGTTGTTAAAACAAGCAAAAGTTTCAGTGACCTTAGAATTTCATATCTAAATTTGGACTTGGATTTTGGACTTCCAAAAGCACTATTATTATTGTTGTTGTTTTTGTTGTTAAAACAATCAAAAGTTTCAGTGACCCTAAAAATGTATATCTAAATTGCGCGGAAATTTCACTACACAAACAAAACCAATTTTTTTGCAATACAGTTCATCATTTTCATCATCTGGACATCCTCACAGCTTTTCCAATCTTAATTACAAACTTAATGAGGTAAGATCTAGTTCTTTGTGGTGATGGGGGGGGGGGGTCGGCGTTACATTTGGAGTCTCTGTCTGTCTCTTTGATGGTTCTTTTCAGCTGCCTCTGCGAAACTTGACAGACAGACAGACTTATTCATGACTCAGATTGGAGATCCGGACGAATGAGGAGAAAGAAAGGGGGAAAAACCAGTTAACAAGAAAAGGCTTTCCACTAATTACTCCCCTTAATTACTAAGAACTTCCTAACTGTTTCCAAGACCCTCTGGAGATTGACGAATGGCACAATTCAGAAAGACTTTCAGCAACAGATTAAAAAAAACAAAAACAAAAAATTAAGCATCAGAATTTAAAAAAACGAACGATAAACTCATATGCCGAAGAAAGTAGTGCAATTATGAACTAGAGGGGCACTTAGTAGAGTGCAGACCTCCACTGCGGTTGTTTATTTATCGACCTCTTGCTCGACCTTGACCTTTGACCTAACCATGTTTTAATTGACGTGGATTTTCATACTCAAATATGAACCAAGTTTGAGGTCTTTGTGACAACGAAGTCTAAACTTATGGCTGATTACGTGAACTGGACATTTTGCTTGACCTTGAACTTTGACCTCCCAAAATTTATTCTTTTCCAGCTTTTTACATAGGAGTTTATTCCTGCAAGTTTCACTACTCTACGATTAAAATTGTGCCCAGGAAGCTGTTCGCAAACAAACACACAAACAGGGGTGAAAACATAACTTTCTTCCAATTTAGTTGGCGGAGGTGATAAACAAACATACGCGACCCGTCAGAAATAACGGCTAAATATTCAGATAGATATGCACGCACACATTCAAACCCTTCCCACCCCCTCTTCCTCTAGAAGTCATACGTTTGGCAATGCCATTCAGCGAGACAGAAAAGACGCACACACAAATACACACACACACTCATACTCACACACATATACATTTGGAAAGATTTAAGAATAAGAATAAACGTCTCATGCATTGGAATTTAGAGCTACAAGATAATAGTCTGGAGATAATTCATATAAAAGCAAATAGCCTCTCTAGAGATTTTTCAGAATAAGAAAAAAAGGTTGTTTCGTTTCTTTTTTTAGATGATTATTGAACTTCTGATGCTTTTAACTTCCTCCAAAAAGATTGCCAGTTTCAAGAGCATTTGAATTTGACAATTGAACGATTCATCAATTGTCTCTTAGATCAAAGGAATTAAGTAGCAAATATTGATCTAGTTAAGATCACGTTGTATTTATTTTCAAAGAAAACTTTAGCATCAACATTTCACTCGCAAAAACAATATATATATATATATATATATATATATATATATATATATATATATATATATATATATATATATATATGTGTGTGTGTGTGTATATATATTTATTTATAATTCTGTACATATTGTTTTTTTTATAATTCTTGTTAATCTAGTTTTTAAGTGTCTTTTTTATTTCTATTAATTTTTATGCTGTCTGGGGACATTGAGCGAAATCCGGGACCAGTACGTCCTAGATGTCGTCAATGTCGTCTTCTGTATTGCAATATTTGTGGTCTTCGTGCAAATATCCAAGACCTTACAGTTGCGTCCAGACAGTATGATATTCTTTTGTGATCAGAAACTTTGGTTTCTAATATGAGGCATTCATCTGAGCTCCTTATAACTGGTTTTAAGAAGCCAATAATATTGAAACGTGATGCCATCCCTAGGGCCAGGGGAATGGCGGTGTATATTAGGACCGAGTACCCTGCTTCTCTTAAGTCCTGCTATCAATGTGGACGTCATGAAATTCAGGTAATAAAAGTTTGTAGCAGGCATAACAACTTTTATTTGTGTTCGATCTACCGGAATCCAGACATGGATGATTCTATCTTCGATTGTCTTCTTACCATTATGGCTAAGATACAAGAAGATGATAGAAAGGCTTCTTTTGTCTTTGTTGGTGATTTTAATGCTCACCATAGGGAGTGGTTAAGTTCTATCTCTCCTACCGATCGCCATGGCTTAAGAGCTTTAGACTTTGCCTCTGAATCAGGCTGTGAGCAAATCATAAATAAAGGATAATGACGGTAAAGATATCCTAGTAAGTTTTGTATCGGAATGATAATAATGTATAAACATTATATAATCCTTTCAAGGAAATATAAGCCTATAGCATGTTAGACCTAGGCTACCTATGTGCTAAAGAAATACATTTCAAGCAACTTTTTATTATTTTCGTTTGCTTTGGAAGACTAAAGGCTCGTAAAATTGTGAAAATCGTATGCAGAAATAACGAAAGCTTTCTAATGTAAAATAAAACTGATAATATTAGTCCTTCAACTCTTCAGTTTAGAGTTGAAGGGAAAGACGCCTTGCGATGTGGCATAGGTGGAAATAGATGTTGTGGAGACGTGGCACCACTGCAGTGGAAGGCATTGTTGATAGTCTTGTCGTTGAACCGTTTGTGAAAAGCGTTGATTTCATCGTTCATTGTGATATTATCGAATTTGGTAATTGTGTAGGAGACCTCCGCGCTCGATTTAAAAGTTTAAGGCCACAGTAATTTTCAGGGCACCACCGAACCTAAGACACCCACCCAAGAAATAAGCACCTCACGGCAAAACGAACACCAATCAACGATAATGTGATTATTGAGTTTCAGTTCAAACGAAACAAATTCAAATGAAAACGCCTTTTGCAAAAAAAGGAACACAAACTTGAAATTAGTTTCAATATCTAACTTTGCGTTTCCAAACCATGTACCTTTGAAACAAGACACGAAAAAATTGCACCTCCTCTTCCTTTTCCCACGAGTAACCACACTACGATCACACCGGAATGCTAATTTGTTGTACTATATACGGCACACATTTTCACAATTAGGGCACTTTTTCTCTGCCAAAATCAAACCATGACGTTGAGCAAATGCAATTAGCAAATCAACTTTCCCTGAATAATGTACACAAAAATCCCCATAAGAAATAAAGCAATTGTCACAAGTGACACAGTCGGAACGGGATGAAGGTCCTGCTAATTGCTCCATACTTCACGGCAAAATGAGCTTTTCAGTTTGAAGGGAGATCCGAGACGTGCAAAAATATTCCTCCGCGGAACTTCACGTAAACTGTGGTAACTGGTGGAAAAATAGCAGGGATAAGTGAAGTAATAAGTGTCAGCATTGGTTAGATTTGTAAAAACCGCCATGATTGGTTTTCAAACAGTGTGACGTCAAGAAAACACCTGTTATTGGTTAGAATAGCATTGAGAACTAGTCTGCCATACGCAGTAAGGCGGTAAAACAGCTCATTTTAGCCAAGACATCACACAGTAAACAAAAACAAACACTTAGAAAAAATCCAAGTGAAACAACTATACACACGAATATCTTCGTTAAATAGAAGCTGCTCATATATTGACTATTATATAAGCGTTCTATAGGATATAATAGTGAATTGTAGGTGTTTAGATTCCTCAAGATCTTCCGCGGAGCTCTCCTACACATTTACCTCGAATTTCTATCCAGAGGTCGAGTTAATTCATGTTGAAGATACATAAGATGTGACTTAGGTAAGCCTATTATGATAAATGTTTCTTTTGGAACTGGTAGTTAAATCCATTACGGCCCGTAACCTACCGACCTACTGTCACGCCCTTCATAACACGACTCCGTGTGTAGTATAGGAATGGCTCGGCGTTCTGTAATACAAGCCCTTGGCTCATTTAAATGTATTAACAGTTAAGGAAATTATGCTATATTGATGCACGACTGGTTAGGGATACGCCAATGCAGGTTAGGTTTGTCCAAGCTAGGCCTATTTATCTTAGCCCTGTAACTTTGTGTATTTGTAGCTTAACCTAATCTAGTGATTACCTAGGCTAACTCGACCTAAAGTTAATAGTACTAGCCTAATACGGTAATCCTTCACCATATTTAGTTTAGGAATATTTCATGAGCCTATCCAACTTCGAAAACGAACATTGCAAGGTAACATATCAACATAAATTGCATCCTACAATGATAGGCCTACAGCGTAATCCTATGACCTTCAGTCGATAGCATTTTCACAAACACTAGCCTAATAAATAAATAGCAAAAAGCAGTTCTTAGAGACTGTTCACTATCAACTTAATATTAATATATGCAAAGTTAAATTTGATTGTTAAAGAAATAGTTTGAATGTAGCAAAACATACTTCGCTAAACTGCATCCAGAACCTATACTTAGGCCTACTGCTTTTATACGTCTTATTTCTCCACTAAATTATATCATATCATTCATCCTCGCTTTAATCAAGCTATTTCTGTAAGTTTTTATGTTACTGCATGGCATAAATAATGTTCTTTAAGAGCTTAGCATGAAAATAATGATTTATTTATAGAAACTCAATGATTTGAACAACGGAATGTCGTCAGCTACTTCAGACTCAATGTCCCAGCTGAAACTATTATAAATAATAGCTTTTTTGGGCTCAAGCCATGTCATCCTGATTGAAGGTTCCTTCAGTAGCTTCCTCTGGATATATATAACTACTAAAATATTTCCAGAGAATTAAACTAAAGGTTTTCACAGAATTCTAACTTCTGGAGCGAGTATTCTAAGGGTTATTCCTTTAGAATATCGTATATCAACAGGGGACGCATGCATTAACACGTCACATGGCCATCTGCACCCCACCTAGCGTTTACGCTTTGAGGGGGAGATGTGGCGAGGGAATGTGGGAGGTAACTGAGGCGCCGTTCCAAAGATACTCTCCCTTCCTCACTGTTACGATACTCACAGCTGCGTGACGTCACGTCTGCCCGCTTCATTCCGTATTCAGTAGCGATAATGCCCTTTGGTTTGTTTCCCTTTATCGCTGTTTTTTGTGTGCATCCTTCAAGATGTCTCAGCCTTCTGCTTTGCCTTCTTCTGGAAAGTTGAGTGCTAGGTTCTTGTATTGTTTAAATTAGCTCTGGCCGTCGAGTAACGATTTTTTACGCTAAAATCTTGTTTTGTGGCCGAGCTGTGCCTTGCCCCGGGACGCCATTTACGGCGCTGCTGTTCACTTGCATGCGTTATTTAGTTAGCCAGAATAGCCTTTCCCAGCCTTTTAACTGCGATAAATCTTTAGTTATTTAGTCCTCATTATTAGGAATAAGTTACAGTATATTATGCCGATAGTAATCTTCGGCGATCTTAGTTAGCCGACCCCATACTAGCCTTTCAGCCTAGCATAGGCTACAGCCTAGTGTTCATGTTAGCCAGCATAGCTTTCCTATCTTAGGTTATTTAATCTTCAATTTTAGGAGTAGTTCATTTATGCTGTTGTGGTCTTCGGCGCTCCTAGCCAGTCGACCCCATGCTGGCCTTTCAGCCTAGCATAGGCCGCACCCTGGTATTCATATTTACTTCTGCATATGAGTGTTCCTAGTGTTATTTTAATGAAGATTTAGGCATTTTTAAACATATACAAGATTCCTTGTTGCACATATTTTCGTCTTCGAGGAACCATACAAGGTACGGTGCCTGGCTCAACCAGGCCATACCTAACCCAATGCTGGGACCCTTGTATGCTTCCTTATCTCCCTTACCCTAATGTATCTCCCTCTGGGTAGCCTTGCTTTTCCTAGCCCTTTACCCAAAACACTTCGGGTAGGTTAGGTTAGGTAGTTCTTCCCTCTTCCCTCTTCCCTCCCCTAGTGTATGGGGGGATTTCGGTCAGAACCCCAGAGTACTTATCGTTCATCCCAGTCCACCCCTAAGGAACGTCTTTCCCCTGGGGTATCGACTGTATCTGAAGGTGGGGGGGCTTAGCCCTACCCCCCTAGACTGCTCTTGGTTGGGACTCGTCCCTTCCTCCTGTAGCCTAGCGATATGCATCCCCAGCCTTACCTAATGTAGGAGGAGATCTCCTGGTTTAGGTTAGGCCTTGGGGGTCTCTGTTTTATTATAGTTTAGGACAGTACACCAGTTCTGTTCCTACTCTGAGCTAACCTACCCTAGGGTTGGAGAGCGCCTCTCTCCTACCTGGGTAGTATAGAAAACAGATTCCCCCACCCTCTGGGAGCTTTAGGGTTGCGATCCGTTCTGCCCACCTCATCCCCCTACCCTCCCTACCCCACTCTATTCTTTGTGTCAGCTTGCCTTCACACCCCAGTCCGCTGTCCTACAATTCCCCCTCAGGGAGAATTATAGGTTAAGTTGCACTCTCCTGCCTGGGTGGCCGCTCTGCTACACTTCCCTCTCATAGTCGAACTATGGGGTTGTGTTAGCGGCCACTCTTTTAGCAGGAGCTTACCCGCCCCCCCCTGTCTAGAGTGTTCAATGATCCTCCCTTGGATTACCTTTGGCACCCAGCCGTCTGCTGGCTCTCTGCCGTCGGATGATAGGGCCCCCCCCCCCTCCTATCATGAGTACACTCCCTCCGGAGGAAAGCCGGTTGGGTATCGGACATTACCCTTCCCCCTACCCTCCTTCTCTTTCTCTCTCCTATCATGGTGCTGGTCCACTGCCGCCGCCGCCGCCGCCTGGCGGAGGCCACCGCCTCCTGCCGGCAACTGGGCCGGAGGCCTCCGCCCTGCCTGCGACCTACCGCCATGCCGGCGGTCGCCCCGATAAGTGTTTCCTACTTCTCTGCTACTCATTGCATAGCCTTGACGGATTCACCCCGCCGGACCAGGCCTCCGGCTTGCCGCTGGCTTGCCGGGAACCCGCCGCGGCTTCCAGGGACAAGCACCCCTACTATATAGGACCTTCCTATCTCAGCCTTACCTAAGGCAACACCCTGCCAGCTGCTGGGAGCCGCCGCCCCTTGCCGCCGCTATTCGTCAGCACACCCGGTGACCTTCCTACTTCATAGGACTTCCTACCGCCGGCTTCTCAGACACCTTCCATCTGATTTCCCCAATTAGGTTCACCATCGCCGGCAGCCTACTGGCTGCCGGAGGCCTCCGCCCTGCCGGCGACCTACCGCCATGCCGGCGGTCGCCCCTATAAGTGTTTCCTACTTCTCTGCTACTCATTGCATAGCCTTGACGGATTCACCCCGCCGGACCAGGCCTCCGGCTTGCCGCTGGCTTGCCGGGAACCCGCCGCGGCTTCCAGGGACAAGCACCCCTTCCCCTGGCGGCCGGCCCCGTGCCGGCAGTTGACCTATACATCCATATAGCCGGACTGATCTTCTGTGCTGTTTCATACCCTAAAGACAGTGTCTGAGCTGTATGAGTGTACCATACAATGTTTTCAGCATATTCTGTGCTTCTCAGTGCAGTCTCTTACTGGGACCTTCCCAAATATTGAGGGGTATATCCTATTTCCCCTCCTTTATCTAAGTTCTGAGTGATCTCAGATCTTCTCTACCCTGCAGACAATTCCTTTATAAGGAAGCCTAGTCTGGCTTCCCCATAGGGATACCATTCCCTCTCCTATAACCTCAGGTTCTAAGGAATTGCCAGCAGAAAAAGTCACAATACCTGGCTGGACGGGATTCACAAGTATGTGTCTTCCTTCTTCTTTTCTAGCTCACCTATCCGGAGCTCACATAACACAATTCTAAGTTTAAGAATTAGATTAAGGAATCTTAATTTAAGAGTAATGTAACTCATGACTCTATTTCCATGTACTCATGTTCTCTTTCTTTTACAGGAGGAGTACGTGAAATGTGAAAGGCCCTTCTGCTCGGTCCGCCGCCCGGAATTTTACGGGCACGGTGTGTGTCGGACTCACGCCTCCTGTACGGTAAAGAAGGGCAACCTCAAATACTGGGATCCAGTCTCCTGCCCAGTCTGCAAAGGCCTCCTTGACGAGGGATTTGACAACCCCCCGTCCTTAGAAGCCAGGGACAATGCTCAAGAGAAACTGCGCAGGTGGGTGCGCGGTTTCCAGAAAAACGCTGCCGGACCGTATCTCCATAACGAGAAGATGAGGGCCATCCTTTTTCCGAAAGCGACTGCACATTCTGTGATCTCCCAGGATCAGATCCTATTGGTTCAAGTGCTTGTTGAACCGGACATCGAGACTACGCTTAGCAAGTGTAGTCTAGACGAGGTGGAGAAGATGTCGGATGTGTCCGACGACACCGAGAGGACCCTCATGGGCGAGGATCCGGAGGAAGAAGAGGATCAGGTGGAATACCCTAATTCGGAGGGTGAGGTCGCCCCTCCACCTCCGGCAGCTCCTGTAGTGACCGAGGAGCCAGTCCCCTCTACCTCCGCCGCACCGCAGCCCATGCTGCCTGCCACCGAAGATGCCATCCGGGTATTGGTGGCCTTAATGGACGAGAGGCTTAGTAAGCATTCTGCCCAGATTACAAGTTGTTTCTTGGAATTGAGGCAACCGAAGATCATCTCGGTTAAGGATCCTCCTTCCTGCTCGGAGTCTAATCCCTGGAGGTATGCCGAGCATATGCCAATCACAACTGGCAAGATTTTCATAAACGACAAGCTAGGGTCTATCCTCCTGGAAGAAGTGGAATTCTTCCCGAACTTCGAAGCTTACCCGGACTGTTACGTCCGACTTAAGACCGAACCGGCCTCCAAGGAGGAGACTCAGCCCAAGGAGATGATCGTGTTCGATCACTCAAAGGCCCAAGCTTTACTGGCAGAATGATTGAAGAGCCGTGGCTTTACTAATTCGAAAATGCCAGCTCTAAGCAAGAAGCACCCGTCTTTTCTTGCTCCCTCTTCCGCATCCTTCCCCTTTGTGGAAAAAGCCTTCCTTGCGGTCATGAAGACGGTGGAAGAAGGAAAACCCTGTCCTACCCTGGAGGAGTGTAGGCCCATCTCCCTCGCCCTTCTCCCCCGACGACAAGTTCTTGAAAGATATCCAATACACCTTCACGGTTGGGAAGCTGGACCCTGACGTAGCTGGACGTCAGTTTAACGAGGACCTCCCGAAATTGAATGACCACCTTCTTCGTCGGGAGCAAGAGACCAAGGAGAGACTGGCTGCCTCCCTGTCCTCACCAGATTCAGCTTGAGGTCATGGCTGGGGACGTTAGGGTCCCAGACCTCTATATGGTTCTGGCAAAAACCCACCTAGTGACTGTGATGAAGGACCTGTACAGCTTCATCAGGTCCCGGAAAACCTGCAGAGAGTTCGTGTTTGCCAACGCGGCAGTGAAACACGAACCCCGGAAACTCATCTCCTCCAACATCTGGGGTAAACATCTCTTTCCCTCTGACTTGGTGAAAGAGATCGTCGACAAGACCGCCTCTGAGAATCGGAACCTTCTCAACAAATGGGGCATGTCACGAAAGAGGAAATTCTCCCAGGACGAAGGCCCTCAGCCTAAGAGGAAATCTTCCAAATCCTCCAAACCAAGACCCCAGCAGCGTCAACAAAATCACCAGTCTCCGATTCCCGCTACTCCCCAAGTGGTCTTTCAACCGCAACAGACCTTTCAGTTGGTCCCCCAACCGGCGGTGTCTCAATCACCGGCCTTTACCCCTGCCTACGAGCGTCGGTCAACTACCTTTCGTCCCAGAGGTAGAGGCTCAGGCAGAGACTCCTCGTGCCCCTCCTCCAGAGGAAGAGGAGGAAGGGGAGCTAGCGGCCGAGGTGGCAAGTCCTCGGTAAACCAGAAGCAATGAAGTGCTTCCGGTGGGAGGAAGACTCCGCCTCTTTCAGGATCGCTGGAACTTCGATCCTTGGGCACACAGCATCATCAAGAAGGGACTAGGTTGGAGCTGGACGCAACCACTTCCAACCTTCCACTATTTCTTCCAGCCATCAACCCCCCTCTTGGAAGAATATGTCCTAGAACTCTTGAACAAGAAGGTGATCAAGAGGGTAAAGTCCACCAGGTTCCAGGGAAGACTGTTTTGTGTTCCCAAGAAGGACTCAGACAAACTCAGAGTCATTCTAGACTTGTCCCCCCCTCAACAAGTTCATTGTGAACAACAAATTCAAGATGCTGATTCTTCAACAAATAAGAGCTCTACTGCCTCGCAAGGCCTACACGATGTCAATAGACCTGGCGGACGCCTACTGGCACATCCCAATGAACCACCACGCTTCCTCCTACCTAGGATTCCGGCTCAATCGAAGAAGCTACGCCTTCAGAGCCATGCCCTTCGGGCTCAACGTGACTCCGAGAATCTTCACCAAGCTAGCAAACACGATCGTCCACCAGCTACGCCTTCAGGGCGTCCAAGTGATGGCCTACCTCGACGACTGGCTAGTCTGGTCGACTTTGCCAGAAAGGTGTTTGATAGCTTGCAGCAAAGTAACCCAATCCCTGGAACATCTGGGTTTCAAGATAAACACCAAGAAGTCTCGCCTCGCTCGAGCTCAGAAGTTCCAATGGTTAGGAATCCATTGGGACCTTCAGTCACACCGCCTTTCCATTCCATTAAAGAAAAGGAAAGAAATAGCAGGGTCTGTCAGAAGACTTCTCAAATCCAAACGGATCTCAAGACAACAGCAAGAGCAATTTCTCGACTCACTACAGTTCGCCTCAGTGACAAACCCAGTGCTACGACCACAGCTAAAGGTTGCATCTGGAGTCTGGAGACGAAACGCATCCGTCACTCGAAGAGACCTCAAGAGACCCCTACCGAACAGGCTTCGCACCCTGCTCAGCCCGTGGTCAGAAGCAAGGACCTTGAAAAGATCCATCCCTCTCCAACCTCCACCTCCATCGCTCAACATCCACACGGACGCTTCTCTGGAGGGTTGGGGGGGCCACTCCCACCAACGACAAGTTCAAGGAACTTGGTCTCCCCTATTCAAGACGTTTCACATCAACATCTTGGAGGCCATGGTGGTTCTTCTCACCCTGGTGAAATTATCCCCGCATCCTTCGATACACATCCGTCTAACTCTGGACAGCTCGGTGGTAGTCAGATGTCTCAATCATCAGTGCTCGAGATCGCCCCACCTAAATCAGGTGTTACTACCCATCTTCCACCTAGCAGACAGGAAGAAGTGGCACCTGTCTGCAGTTCACCTACAAGGATTCCGCAACGTGACCGCGGACGCTCTATCGAGGACAAACCCCATTGAGTCGGAATGGTCCCTAGACGCAAGATCATTCTCCTTCGTCTCTCATCAAGTCCTGGAACTACAGATCGACCTCTTCGCGACGAGCGACAACAAGCAACTTCCTCGATATGTGGCCCCTTACGAGGACCCCAAAGTGGAAACAGTGGACGCCATGTCCCTGGACCGGAACAGATGGTCCAAGATTTACCTGTTTCCCCCACCCAACCTTCTGCTGAAAGTCCTCTCCAAATTGAGAACCTTCAAAGGGACAGCAGCCTTAGTGGCTCCCAAGTGGCCCCGGAGCAATTGGTTCCCCCTAGTCCTGGAGCTACAGCCCAAACTGATCCCTCTGCCGGGCCCAGTTCTCTCCCAACAGGTGCAGAAGTCGACTGTCTTCGCTTCATCAAAGAAAGTCAAGGATCTTCATCTCATGGTTTTCTCTCCCTAGCCATGAGGAACAGTTTCGGGATCTCGAAGAAAAGCTTAGACCTCCTAGAGGAATATAAAACAGTATACTAGAAGACAATATGAATCACCCTGGAAGAAGTGGGTATCCTTTGTCAAGGCAAAAAATCCCTCGAAATCTCCATAGATTTTTGCATGTCCTTCTTTATTCACCTTCATGGACAAGGCTTGGCAGCCAACACGATTTCCACTTGCAAATCGGCCTTGACTAGACCACTCCTATATGCCTTCCAAATAGATTTATCCAACGAGATCTTTAATAAACTTCCGAAGGCGTGCGCTAGACTCCGTCCAGCACCTCCACCGAAACCCATCACCTGGTCCCTGGATAAGGTGCTTCATTTTGCCTCTAGCCTGGACAATGATTCCTGTCCTCTGAAGGACTTGACTCAGAAAGTAATCTTCCTTTTTGCTCTCGCCTCGGGAGCCAGAGTCAGTGAAATAGTGGATTTATCAAGAGAAGAGGGCCAGATACAGTTCGCCGACACGAGGGAACTTACCCTCTTCCCCGACCCCACGTTTCTCGCTAAAAATGAACTTCCCACCAAAAGATGGGGCCCTTGGAGAATCTGCCCCCTGAAGGAAGATGTCTCTTTATGCCCTGTCACTAAAACAACTTGGAGCGAAAATCACCTACTTCATTCGCAGAGCGGATCCTGACAGTACACCCGCAGGTCACGATCCCAGGAAAGTCGCCTCTTCCCTAAATTTCTTCCAAGGAATGGACATCGAAAGCCTCCGATCCTTCACAGGCTGGAAGCCCCCTAGAGTGTTTTTCAAACACTATTCAAAGCAGGTACAAGAAGTTAAGAGATTCGTGGTGGCAGCAGGTAGCGTGATGAAACCTGCTGTTTAGTGCTGCGTAGGACAGTGATTTTTCTCGGGACTTTAACCCAAACGGGTGCCTGTGTTGACCCCAGTGCGATACATAGTGATTTCAGGGGACACTTAGTGTCACTAATGGACTGTCCTTTACCAAGGTGAAACCACATATATTCGTACACGTGTGCCACATGTTCTCGAACATAAAGTGTATCTTGACTTGAAAGACTGACCTTCCTCGGGAACTAGTGATTACAGAAATGATTGTTTCCCTTTCAGATTCTGCACCACCAGCTTTTACCATATCTATGTCTTTTATTGTATCTTATTATTGTACACAAATGTTCATATTTCCATGCAAATTTCAAAAAAATTATTCATTTTATTTACAACATGCGTCTCTTTCGCTCCTATTTTTATATGAAAATATATTGCTGTTCGCGTTTTACTGAACCTATTCTAGAGATATTATGATTAGTATACCTACTATCTCTTGTGTACTCACCTAATGGTATAAATTTGTTCCTACACAAATACTTACCCTTCTGTTTTGTCTTGAGACCGGCACGATTTCTTATCCAGGTGAGTATTTCTTCGTCAGATTACTTCGAGATGTTCCTCTTGTCCTACTAGGACCTTCCTCGCCAGGGGGGCGGGACGCCAGGTCATTGTAATGCCTCTGGTAGTGACATATAACGGAGATGTTACGGTCTCTTGGTCACCAGACCACGGAACGTTTATTCGGAGTACCAGGCACTTAAATTGGAAACAAATCCACGATACATTAATTCTCTGATACACTTCCATCAGGACGACATGGCTTGAGCCCAAAAAACGGATTTTGAGCGAAGCGAAAAATCTATTTTTGGGTGAGATGGCCATGTCGTCCTGATGGACCCGCCCAACTGTTACAGTTCAGCCTACTAGGCCCCTCCCTGCCGTACTGTATCGCGGAGGCTGGTTATAGCTAAAACGGAATGAAGCGGGCGGACGTGACGTCACGCAGCTGCGAGTATCGTAACAGTGACGAAGGGAGAGTATCTTTGGAACGGCACCTCAGTTACTTCCCACATTCCCTCGCCACATCTCCCCCTCGAAGCGTAAACACTAGATGGGGTGCAGATTGCCATGTGACGTGTTAATGCATGCGTCCCCTCTTGATATATGATATTCTAAAGGGATAACCCTTAGAATACTCGCTCCAGAAGCTATAATTCTGTGAAAACCTTTAGTTTAATTCTCTAGGAATATTTTAGTAGTTATATATATCCAAAAGAAGCTACTGAAGGAACCTTCCATCAGGATGACATGGCCATCTCACCCAAAAATTGATTTTTCACTTCGCTCAAAATCCGTTTTAAAATGCCCTATATCTGTTGAAAAGCTCTTTTAATATTTCATAAATGGCAGATTAATTATAAACGCTGATACTGGTCTTAATATATATTTTTTATATTTATTAATTACTTCTCGTTTATAGTATATTTCTTATTTTTTTCCTGACTGGTCTGCTTTCCTGATAAGAGCCCACAGTTCTGTAGCATCCTGCTTTCCCAACTAGGATTGTATTCTGCTTTTCCAACTAGGGTTGTAGCAAGGCTCATGATAATAGAATGATAATAATAAAAATATATTTTCTAAATAATGATAAACGTAAGCGTTTGAAACCATAGAAAACGGAGAAAGGGCTGGTGTTATTTAGGATAGACTGATACATATGGGTACATCAACATATCGGGAAGTTGGTCAGTATCAGTTGAGAAACGATTTAGATTTTGGAAATAGGACATATATATGCTGAAAAAATTATACATGAATATTTACACATACAATGATAATTCCATATATATGCATACAATATGCATAGGTCTACATATTTACACATGGACAGACACACACACACACACGCACACACACACACACATACACACACATATATATATATATATATATATATATATATATATATATATATATATATATATATATATATATATATATATATATATATATATACACACAGTATAGTGTTATCCCTATACAGTAAGTATGGGCATGTTTTTAGGGGATGAATCTGCTACCCATATGTACTTGGCCCATGGAGCTACAAGGGGCCTATGCATTGGCTTATGTCTGTTAATTTTTTCGGTCACCCATCCAAATACTGACCACATTCAATGTTGCATAGCTTCGGTAAATGTGTATGTGAATTGATATATGCAATCATCCTAATGATGAAACCATAACTTTGAATATGTACATATTTTACACCCCCCAATGTGAAATAAAAAGGCATTTAGAATCTTCGAAGTGTTGATTTTTTATATATTATTTTCCAAAACTTTCCCTATATTTACATTCCTTTATCAATTGAATTTCAATATTTCATGGCATCTTCTATGAGAAGGACACTCCAAAATCAAACCATTGTTCTCTAGTCTTGGGTAGTGCCATAGCCTCGGTACCATGGTCTTCCACTCTCTTGGGTTAGAGATCTCTTGTTTGAGGGTACACCCGGGTACACTATTCTTTCTAGTTTTGTTAAAGTTTTTATAGTTTATTTAAGAAATATTTATTTCAATGTTGTTACTGTTCGTAAGATATTTTATTTTTCCTTGTTTCCTTTTCTCACTGGGCTATTTTCCCTGTTGGGGCCCCTGAGCTATAGCATTCTGCTTTTCCAACTAGGGTTGTAGTCTAGCAAATAATAATAATAATAATAATAATAATCTGAAGAGAAAAATAAAATAAAGCAATAGATTTATTTGCTAAATTGTTTTAAAAAATACATCTCTTTTTATTTGGTCAAAGTTCAACCACAGCAAAAAAATCTATAGTGACATTCACTTTCGCTTCAACATTTTTATTTCATAAAAAACAAAACAAAAAAATTGTTTGGGAGAAAGGAAAAAATAATATTTTTAGACTTCCGGGTCTGGAAACAGGGAACAAGGCCACTTTTACTGAAGTTATCTGCGAGTTTTCATTATTTTTAAGTTTTTTATCATTGGCTGTGATGTTTCAGTATATTTGTAGACTTGCTTACGTGTTCGTTAGTTTTCAAATTTTGATTTTATACCGTAAGTGTTTTTAGCTTTTTTTGAATATTTTTGTGAAGCTATTTTCAAAGCTGATATTACAAATAACGGTATATATTCTATTAAAAGAATCAGTTAATATCTTTTTTTTTTCTTTTTTGTAAATCCTGGTTGTCGCAGAGATATTTTATTGAAAACAAAATCAGATGACTAAATTTAATCCAGAAATTTTTTCAAAGAAAAGAATAATTTAATGCTAATGATTTAAGTATTAACAAGCGCCCTCACGCACACACACACACACACACACACACACACACACACATATATATATATATATATATATATATATATATATATATATATATATATAGGCTATATATATACACATATGTGTGTGTGTTATATGAATAATTATACACATATACTCTCTCTCTCTCTCTCTCTCTCTCTCTCTCTCTCTCTCTCTCTCTCTCTCTCTCTATATATATATATATATATATATATATATATATATATGTATATATATATATATATATATGTATATATATATATATATATATTATATACATATATATATACGCTACTCTCTCTCTCTCTCTCTCTCTCTCTCTCTCTCTCTCTCTCTCTCTCTCTCTCTCTCTCTCTATATATATATATATATATATATATATATATATATATATATATATATATATATATATATATATATATATATATATATATATATACGCACCTATGTATGTGTATATGTGTGTTTACTCATATATACAATGTATGAATACATACATAAATTTCTGCATGCATGCATATATACCTTATGTGTGTATGTATGTATTAATATATGGTTATAAACGGAATAGGCTTCTAGCGAATGTAGTAAATACTAACATGCTAAACGAATACAAGAATAGGTTAGACAAGATCATAAAAAAAACTCTAAATGTTTAAACTAAATCGTTCTACCCAAGAGCAAATGGAGCCTCCACGGATGGAGTGAAATGTCTTTAAAGACATCCAAAATCCTTGTAACTCTCTCTCTCTCTCTCTCTCTCTCTCTCCTCTCTCTCTCTCTCTCTCTCTCTCTCTCTCTCTCTCTCTCTCGCTCTCTCTCTCTCTCTCTCTCTCTCTGCAATCAGCAAAAGTAAATTCCATGAGTTGGCGAAACAAGAACTCGACCGTCTGATAACAGAGATCGCTAGTAACTCCGACCAGTGTGACGGAAAATATTCGCAGACATATTGAAACAATTTGAACCAACAAACTGGAGCAAATCTGTGGAAAACATCAGCAAAATAATAGATGAAATTTCAAAGAAGATCCAAGTGATAAAGAGACTTATAAAGAAAGTTTACATCAATCAACACATTCCATCAAAGAACAATAAGAAGTCCAATATGGTGAATATGCTGATTGATGCATTGGGAAAAAGAATGCCAAAATGGTGCAATACATGTAAGATATGGTATTCCATTATTAATCCTCAACAACTGATTAGAAAATGCGATGCTAACACACCCTACATGTGCTGAAATACAGCAAAAAATAAAAAACAGAGATACAAAGGTATTCTGCTCAACATGCTTAGTCTGGATAGAAAATATAATTGAGTCAAGACTAAATCTGCGAATTGTTAAAGATAACGAAGATATGTGTAAGGACGCAGGGGAAATCATTGATATAACTTATGATGCCATCCAACAACATACCTATGAAGAAATAAATTATCAGATGGAAACCAATGATAGACCTAAGAGACTCTACCCGGATCTACATACTTTTAGGAAGGAACTAGAACAAGAAAAAAGAAAAGAAAGATATAGTGTGCAATTTGCTGAAAAGAGGGAATTGTAGATTTGGCGAAAGATGCTACTACAAGCATCCAAAGATATGCCATAATTATGAAATATATGGTAAATGTGCGTATTTAGACGGATAAGAAGACAAATGCAGAGATCTCCATCCAAATATATGCAAACACCCAAAAGAAGGAAAAGGATGCAAATTCAACAAAAAATGTCGATATATGCATCCTGCAACCATGAATGGAAGTAAGAAACCTCAGCAAAAGAAAAGAAAAATGAAAGCAAAAATGAAAAAAAGAAACAATAGAACAAGCCGAGTATATATATCATGCTATGCACAAAAGACCCTAAGATATGATGCCTTTCAACCTAAATATGCACATTTAGAGCCCAACTACAAAGAATGCATCTATAATGCCAGGGGTTGGTGCAGATAGGGGGATAATTGCAGGTATACATACACAAATAAATATGAAGGTGAAAGAGCA
This sequence comes from Palaemon carinicauda, assembly GCF_036898095.1. Lineage (NCBI taxonomy): Eukaryota > Metazoa > Arthropoda > Malacostraca > Decapoda > Palaemonidae > Palaemon > Palaemon carinicauda. Next base: position 35,324,623 of record NC_090766.1, on the reverse strand, counting down.
AATATAATAGAAAAGTTGGATTTCTTAATGGCAGAATTCCTGGAAATGAAGAAAAGAACATCATATCAGATCAGGAAGGAAGCATGGGAGAATCCATATTATTACCAATATTAAATAATGGGGATGAAACACAAACCATTATAGTGATGTATACACAGGGTTTAGTCCCGAGTAACTCTAAAAGGAAAATAGAGTTCTTAGAAGAACTAACCCAAATTGAAAAAATAGATATATTAAATATAAGTAAAACATGGTATTCCCAAGAGACTGGCAGTGATGACCAGATAAAGGGTTTCCAAACATATAGATCAGACAGAAAAAATAGGAATCAAGGGGGAACCGCAATATATGGATGAGACATAAATCAAGGAAAAGTCTGTGAAAAATACAGCAACACAGAATGTGAATTGAATGCAATAGAATTTGAATTTAAAAAACTAGTGAATATTGTAGTTTACAGACCCCCAAATACTAAGGAGTTTGACATAATAATAGAAAAAATAGATTATATATGTAGAAACCAGTAAGACTGGAATATACTCCTATCCGGAGATTTTAACTTTCCTTTCGTGGATTGGAAAGAACGGATAGAAGAAAGTGGTTGTGTATAAAAGAGATTAATAGTAGCGCAGAAGATAAGAGGCAATTTGAAAAGCTTCAAGATATGCTATTAGAACATAATATGCAACAAATAAACCACATTCCAACAAGAAAGGAAAATGTCCTAGATCTAGTATTTGTGAATGAGGTGAATTATGTTAAAGAAATAGTGTATAACATGGGAATATCAGACCACAATGTCATAGAATTAATAGTCCATTCCAAAGCAAGTGATCGCAGAGATAATCAAAGCACAAAACATTGGGAAGGATATGGAAAATATAATTTTTATAGTAAGAATATAAAATGGTCAAAAATAAATGAATTATGAAAAAAAAAATGGAAAAATGTATTCGTAAGTGATAATATAAAGGTAAATAGGGACATACTGTACAAAATACTGGAGAAAATTGTTGAAAAAATTGTACCGAAAAATAAAAAAAACAATAAACAACAGACATGTATACCAAAAGACAGAAGGATCTTACTTTAGAAAATTAGAAAATGGAAGAAAAATCTTGCAAAAGAAAAAAATGTGTGAAAAATTATGGAAACAAAAAGTAAGATAGAGAATGCAGAACAAAAGATTATACAATCGAAAGAAAATGAAAAAGGGGTCTTACAAGAAAGGACACTTCAAAATAAAAAAAAAAGAAGAGCAAAGTACTTTACCCCTTGCAAAAAAAAAAAAGAATAAAGGGAGATTAGAAATAGTCCCTCTAAGAATTGAAAGAAGGTTAACAAATAAAAAAAGAGGAAATATGCAACATATTAGCAGAAAAATATAAGAGTGAGTTCACGCCAAGAATTGTGAATGAGAATAATGAAACAGAAATGAGAGAAGAAAATGTTGAATATCTAACAGATGTAGATATTAATGAAGCAGATATTGTCAAGGCTATAAGCGAAATTAAAAATGGATCGGCAGCCTGACCAGATGGAGTTCCAGCGATTTTGTTAAAAAAAAACTGCAAACACTATCGCGAAGCCGCTTGCAATACTGCTAAGACAGAGTTTAGATGTGAGCGAGATATATGTTAAACATAAATTAGCTTATATAACCCCTATCTTCAAAAGTGGATCAAGACTAGAGGCAAGCAATTATAGACCTGTTAGTCTAACATCACATATTATGAAAGTGTATGAGAGGGTAATAAAAAAGAAAATAATGAACCATTTGGTCAAAAATAATTTGTTTAATATGGGTCAACACGGTTTCGTACCTGGAAAAAGTACACAGACCCAACTGATAGCACACTATGAAAACATATACAATAATATGATAAATGAAAAAGACACAGATGTGATCTATCTAGATTTTGCAAAAGCCTTTGACAAGGTAGACCATAACATATTGGAGAAAAAAATGAGAAAGCATAATATTGTGGGAAAGATAGGAAAATGGGTAAAAGAATTCCTGCAAAACAGAAAACAGATACAGTAG
>NC_090766.1:35307579-35317579 GCF_036898095.1 Palaemon carinicauda | reverse complement strand
ATTTTCCCCGGTTTAGCCCTTTGGCTTATAGCATCCTTTTTCTCCAACTAGGGTTGTACCTTAGCTAGTATTAGTGTTAATAATAATGAGCTACCAACCAGTTCAATTCGATAGCAATAGCAAGTTTTTTTCATAAGCACACTTATTTCCATTAAGAATAGTTGGTTCAACAACTCCTCTGTAATAATGTGTTACCAACCAGTTCAATTCAATAACAATAGCCATTTTTTTTCATAAGCACACTTATTTCCATTAAGAATAGTTGGTTCAACAACTCCTCTGTAATAATGTGTTACCAACCAGTTCAATTCAATAACAATAGCCATTTTTTTCATAAGCACTCTTATTTCCATTAAGAATAGTTGGTTCAACAATTCTACTTAACTAATGTTCCCAGCAAGGTTTTCACAGACAATATAAGTCTCTTCCCAATTTTTAACCCAAAACCCCAGTACCATTCTTGCTTTTGCTACTCTGTAAATTAACTCTTCTCTCATCTTTTCACCATCAGTTATATTTAATCTCACATACTCACATGAAGATTACCAATCTATAAGACCAATTACATATTTCTAGTTGCAATTAACAGGCATATGCTCATAATAAAAGCAAGACTACCAGAGGGACAATCGGTAGAGTGTAGACTTCCGTTGACCTTTGACCTTAACATATATCAATTGGCGTGGATTTTCATACCCTCAAATATGAAAAAAGTTTGAAGTCTCTGTGACAACAATGTCCAAACTTATGAGTGATTACGTGAATTGGATATTTCGCTTGAATGTGACCTTGACCTTTGACCTTGACCTTCCAAAAATTTAATCGTTCCTAGCTTTTTACATAACAGTTAATAACTGCAAGCTTCATTACGATTAAAACTGTAGCCACGAAGCTGTTCACGAGCAAACACACGCACAAACAGGGGGGAGGGGTTAAAACAAACCTCCTTCCAACTTCGTTGGCGGAGGCAATAAGAATTAGCCAGCCTAAATGAAATCGTAGAATATATGCCTTATTGACTGGGTAGAATAGGTTTATTCAATAAAAGCAAAAGAACCTCCAAATGATCCGTTCTTAACTCAATTTGGAAACTTTCCAGATCTGACCATTTCGTCTGAATGGAGTCGGCCATGCCTGGAGGGTGTTCATTGTTGTCTACATTCAATTAAGATGAGGTTCTTGGAGGATTCAGAGACATCTCCGAATGTGTATAGGTAAGTTATTGCAAGAAAATGTACATGTATTTAGTTTATTTTTTATGTTTGTAGATATATAAGAGAAACTTATTGCTTAACACATTTGTCTTTTTGTTTGTTTAATGTAAAGACTACTCTCTCTCTCTCTCTCTCTCTCTCTCTCTCTCTCTCTCTCTCTCTCTCTCTCTCTCTCTCTCGGTTCTGTTGTCACTCGGTCGAATGATATTTTATTCAGAGAAGGATAAAAGGTCCATCAGTGCGTGGTCTAATATATAAAAATGTCAGTCAATTCTTTTCTCTGAGATTCACTGAAGATGATTGTAGCATAAACTCTCTCTCTCTCTCTCTCTCTCTCTCTCTCTCTCTCTCTCTCTCTCTCTCTCTCTCTCTCTCTCTCTCTCTCTCTCTCTCTCTCTCTCTATATCTATATATATATATATATATATATATATATATATATATATATATATATATATATATATATATATATAGAAATATAAAAGACCAAGGAATGACTTAGCTCTCTGCTTTTGGATCTATCAGAGACGTTTTGGGTAGTTAATAATTTCTCTAATATAAGATTTTATTGTCCTGTATTATTGGGAGGTACGATATTGAATTTGCTAATACATTTATTTTCAGTCCTTCAAAAACATTATTTCTCTTGTTTAAACACTCGAGTTATTTGACTGACTTGTAATTTCAACTTGCGTCGTAACTATTATAGGTTCTTTTACTTGACTTTCTAAAAGACCTTTTTTATCCTTTGATATGCATCATTTCACATATATCACTATTCACTGGGTTTCTTAAGTCATCTCCGCTAAATTTTATTACTAAGAATTCCCTCGAGTATTAAATACCCATTTTTCACCAGCTCTTATAACTTCTCCTCAATGTCCCCAAAACGACTTTTTTTTTTTATTTACCAGTCTTTATAACTTCTCCATAGCGTTCCCGAAAGGTTTTTTCCTCCAGTTTTTATAGCTTTTCCTCAATGTCCCCGAAATTACATTTTTCGCCAGTCCTTATAACTTCTCCGCAATGTCCCAGAAACGACATTTTTTTATCAACCTTTATAACTTCTCACTAGTGTCCCCGAAAGGAATTTTTTTTCATCAGTTTTTATAGCTTTTCCCTAGTGTCGCCGAAAAAACTTTTTCACCAGTCTTTATAGCTTTTTCTGCAGTGTCCCCGAATTTTTTTCCACCAGTCTTTATAGCTTTTCCTCAGTGTCCCCAAAAAGACTTTTTCACCAGTCTTTATAGCTTTTCTGCAGGTCCCCGAAATTTTTTTCTTCCACCAGTCTTTATAGCTTTTCCTCAGTGTCCCCATAAAGACTTTTTCACCAGTCTTTATAGCTTTTTCTGCAGTGTCCTCGAAAAGTTTTTTTTCCACCAGTCTTTATAGCTTTTCCTCAGTGTCCCCGAAAAGACTTTTTCACCAATCTATAGCTTTTTCTGCAGTGTCCCCGAAAAGTTTTTTTCCACCAGTCTTCATAGCTTTTTCTGCAGTGTCCCCGAAAAGTTGCTTTTCTTCGGTGTCCCCAAAATCAATTTTTTTTTTCACCAGTCTTTATAGCTTTTCCTCAGTGTCCCCGATAAGACTTTTTCACCAGTCTTTATTGGTTTTCGTCAGTGTCCCCAAAACAAAGTTTCTTTCACCAGTCTTTATAACTTATTCCTAGTGTCCCCGATCACTCGTTATGATTCTATATGGTTTACTGTTTGGTCCCTCTTCGCCATGTTAAAACATATTTGATAGCCTGAGACATTAAACCTGTGAAACCCAAAGCTGTCATATTTGACCATAGATATCTTATAGAAACATAACTAAATTATAGTTTCACCCTATGGTCAAGGTCTTTGGAAAGGTGATGATATATAGGGATGTGGTGGCCGATGTGGTAATGTTCCTAACTGGTGAACGCTAGACTAGGGTTCGAGTCCCGTTCAAATTTTTAGTTTTCTTGGTCGCTGCAATCTCTCCATCCTTGTGAACTAATAATGGGGGATTTGGGTGAACCTATAAGTCTCTCTTCTGAGTCATCAGCAGCCATTGCATGGCCCTCCTTGGTCCTAGCTTGGGTGGAGAGGGGCCTTGGGCAGTGATCATATGTATATATGGCCAGTCTGAAGAGCATTGTTCTGTTCGATAGTTCAATGTCACTGTCCGTTGCCTCTGCCATTCACGGGTGACCTTTAAACCTTGAAAGTTGTATGTCCCAGTCTCCTGGACAGAGAAAAAGATGCACTATATGAACCTTCGATTTTGTACAGCGAGTTCATTATCCTTCCTAAAAGTATAATGACTTTCATAAATGAGTAAATGTGTATCTTTCCGTGATGGTAGTGATTTCCACAAATTTAGCAGTGTCACATATTAATGGGGATTGGGAGCAGAACGCTCTCCTTGCTGTATGACAACACCCGTATACAGTAGCTATAGCTCGGGTTGTCGGTCAATCAATTATTAGGAGCTCGTCTGAGGGTAATACAATAGCTTGTATATTATTTATTTTGTGTCACACCTTGAAGAAAACGGAAATAATTTCATGGTACACTCTTTCAAATTCATGCCTTAAAGAAAACGGAAATAATTTCATGGTATACTCGTACAAATTCACATTAGACTCTGATTACTTAACCAAAGCACATCTTACATAGTTTTCCCAATTTTGTCTTTAGCACCTGACTTTTTTTAAATATTAGACAAAAAATTGAGTTCTATCAATTTCCATAACCTAGATTACAAAATTAGTCTCGGGACATTTTATTCAAACATGTATAGGTAAGGAACAAGATAATTAGTATTGAAAATTTCATTTTGTGTAATATACACAGGTTCCGCTTGTTGTGTACCAACCGTGTTTCACAAAATTGTACATAATTCCTTTTTTATATATTATGCTTGTATCTTCGCTCTTCCCTTGCACTAAAACAAACATGAAAATTCATGTCTGGTTTTTCCTCTGTAATATTGTCTGTCTTGTGAACTTGTTATGTCCTTTTGCCTTGAGGTTTTGTATATAAGGAGAATGTTTGTTTCCAACCTGTCTTTGAGTTCACAGCCTTACTCGGCGCCGTCACATTGTTGACCCCGGAAGTCGACTCGCTCCCACTGCCTTCCACCCCCACCTCCCTCGCCCCTCCATCATTGGTACTATGACGGAGACGGACTCTACTACAGCAGTTGGCGCCGCGGCCGCCCCATTCAAACTTTCACCGTTTGCCAGCAGAGAAGCGTCTGCTTGGTTTCAACACGCTGAAGTCCACTTTCGTATCAGGGGCGTGACTCGCTCAACCACCATAGCGGATTATGTTCTCGCGGCGATACCCGAGGACACCTTCCCAGAAATATCCGACTGGCTTTGTGAACAAGGAGACAACCCAATAGTGTATGACGCCCTCAAAACATACCTTCTGCAGCAGTACTCGTCGTCGCTTGCCCTCAGGGAAATGACCAGTATCGCTCGCCTTCAACCTGCCGCAGACGGCTCTCCTCGTGAGGTGAACCTACTCCGTGCCCTTTGGATACGCCGTTTACCTGAACCTGTACGCACTGCCATACCCGATGTCAATAGTTTAATCATAAAGGACTTGATGACCAAAGCCGACGCCCTTATGGACAGCCACTTCAAGACCTCCATCAACGCCTCCACCCCTGACGATGAGGATGCCTATTCAACGTCAACCGAAGCTGACATGAATGCCGTAAGACATACACGCCTACCCCATGACGTGCCAAAGCGGCGACAAAGCCGCCCACCACCCACCAATCGCTCGCGCCCCAACGACGAATTCTACAGCCACTTACTACCTCCAATCCGCCGCAGTTTTGCTACTACCACTTTAGATTCGGGGCAGCCGCGAAGAAATATGCCAAAGATTGTCAGTGGCCAAAAAACGTGTAAGTAGGCCATCGCTTGTGGCGGTGGCCTCCCATGTTTCTAATCTTTTCTTTTTACAGGATGCAGGAACGGGCGTGCGATTTTTGGTGGACACGGGTGCTTGTCGTTCTCTTTTGCCAAGGAAACTCTTCAAGGCACAACGTAGTCTGTCTACATCTGCCGACATCCGCTTGGTAGCTGCCAAAGGATCTGTGGTGCCCACCTACGGTTACGAGAACCTCACATTATCATTCGGAAACGGTACATTCAATTGGAAGTTTCTCGTTGCTGACGTCACAATGCCAATCCTCGGTACGGATTTCCTCTCTCATTTCCACCTTCTGGTCGATGTCGCCAACCAACGATTGGTCAACGCAGACTCGTACTTGTCGACACCTCTTCAACCCGCCCCCTCTAACCTCGCTCTCCACATCAGCGCACCCACGGATGCCTACGCCCTCCTCCTCACATCGTACCCGGAAGTTTTCCGTCCAGAACTTCGCCAAACGCCCACTGTTCCTGCCAAGCACGGTATTTATCACCATATCAAGACGACAGGACCCCCAGTCTTAGCAAAATTCAGACGTCTGGCACCGGAACGATTGGCAGCCGCCAAACAGACGTTCGCTGACATGGAGAAAATGGGCCTTTGCCAAAAGGCCTCCAGCCCATGGTCGTCACCCTTACACATCGTTCTGAAGAAAGACGGCTCCCTCCGTCCATGCGGGGATAACAGGCACCTGAACATGCAAACAGAACCGGATCACTACCCCCTCCCAAACATTGCCGATGTAACCTCCTACCTGCACAAAGCGAAGAGTTTCTCTACGCTCGACCTCCTGAAGGGGTATTATCAGGTGCCTATGAACCCAGAAGACATACCCAAGACTGCCATCACCATTCCGTTTGGCACATACACCTTCAATTACTCCTGTTTTGGCCTTCGTAAGGCTGGGGCAACGTTTCAACGTCTCATGGATGGCATCTTAGGGGACCTCCCTTTCTGTGTATGTTATGTGGACGACATACTTGTGTTCTCCTCCTCATAAGAGGTATACCTCCGTCACCTGCGCATCGCGCTCGACCGCCTGCAACAAAGAGGCCTTGTAGTCCGGTACGACAAGTGTACCTTTGGCGCCAAAGAAGTGTCGTTCTTAGGGCACCGTATCACTCCTGAAGGGGTCCTTCCCCTCCCTGAGAAGGTAGCAGCCGTTCAGAACTTCCCCGCGCCCTCGACCGTCAAAGCTCTGCAGGAATTCTTGGGCATGATCAACTATTATCACCGTTTTCTGCCAGCCATTGCTGCCACTGTTGCTCCCCTCTATGCCTCCCTCAAGGGCAAGCTAAAGGACCTGAAGTGGGGTCCCCTTCAAGAAGCAGCCTTCTGCAATGCAAAGAAAGCCCTATCAACTGCTGCGGCTCTCACTTTTCTTATCCCACACGCCCCTCTCCTTCTCTCCACCAATGCCAGCGACGTCGCTATTGGTGCAGTACTCGAGCAGGTGGTCAAAGGCTCGCCCCGCCCATTGGCCTTCTTCAGCAGAAAACTGTCCAAGGCAGAATCGGCTTATTCTACCATCGATCGAGAATTGCTGGCGGTGCACTTGGCTGCCCGTCATTTTCGCCATTTCTTAGAAGGTATGCCCTTCGTCATTCGCACAGACCACATGCCTCTGGTGCACGCTTTCACTCGACAGTCTGACGCCTGGTCCGCCCGTCAACGCCGACATCTCTCCGCCGTGGCTGAATACAATTGCACCCTCCAATACGTCCCTGGGAAAATGAATCCCGTTGCCGATGCCTTGTCAAGAAACACGTTGGCTGCCGTTCAACTGGGATTGGATTACAACGCCCTGGCTGAAGCCCAACGACAGGATCCAGAGTATCAAGCTTGTAGGACATCTTGCACGTCCCTCCGTTGGGAAGATTTTCCCCTCGAAGACTCCAACACCACCCTCCTCTCTGACGTCAGTACTAGTAGACCGCGACCTTGGATTCCTGCTCCCATGCGCCGACAGGTGTTTGATTTCATCCACGGCCTTTCACATCCCTCGTGCCGTTCTACTGCACAGCTGCTGAAGGCAAAGTTCATTTGGCACGGCATTTTTAAGGATGCTAAGGATTGGGTCCTTGCCTGTACTTCTTGCGAAACTTCCAAAGTACATCGACACACGGATTCAGGAGTGGGCACCTTTCCTCAACCTCAGCGTCGTTTCGCACACATTCACGTCGACGTTGTAGGCCCCCTACTCACATCACAAGGACATCGTTACCTGTTTACCGTCATCGACCGCTCCACTCGTTGGCCTGAAGCCATTCCCATGGACACTGCAACGTCCGCCTCATGTACATCTGCCTTACTCACTGGTTGGATTTCAAGATTCGGTATCCCTGAGCATATTACTTCTGACAGGGGAACCACCTTCACCTCTCAATTGTGGACGTCATTAGCGAATCTCCTGGGCATCACCCTACATCAGACAACGGCCTGCAACCCCGCTGCCAATGGAATAGTTGAACGTTTTCATCGCACCCTCAAAGCAGCTTTGATGTCCCGCTGCAAGGATTGCAACTGGTTTACTCAGCTTCCCTGGGTACTCCTAGGACTAAGGACCATTCCTAAAGACGCCCTCGACGTCTCGGCAGCTGAAATGGTGTATGGCAATCCGTTGGTCGTCCCTGCCGAATTTTTTCCTTCTACAACCTCCTCCGAGGATCTCCAGCGCATACGTCACGTCGTGGGAAAATTTACTCCGTGCCGCCAGACTTACAAGCCCCTAGCGAAGTATCACATACCAACGGACTTGGACTCTGCAACGCACGTCTTCCTGCGCAACGACACCAGCAAGCCACCACTAACGTCCCCTTACACGGGCCCTTTCCTTGTGATCCGACGCAGTCCGAAAGCATTCCTCCTAAACAATCGGGGTAAAGAAGACTGGGTCTCCATTGATCGTCTAAAACCTGCTTATCTTTTGCCAAATGACCCGCCTACAGTTCGCCTTTCTAGATCAGGGTGCCCTATTTAACATGTACAGTATGTCATTTTTAGGGGGGGATTCATGTACCAACCGTGTTTCACACAATTGTACATAATTCCTTTTGTATATATTATGCTTGTATCTTCGCTCTTCTCTCGCACTAAAACGAACATGAAAATTCATGTCTGGTTTTTCCTCTGTAATATTGTCTGTCTTTTGAACTTGTTATGTCCTGTAGCCTTGAGGTTTTGTATATAAAGAGAATGTTCTACAATAATAAAACTCAGTCGTTTCCAACCTTCCTTTGAGTTCACAGCCTTACTCGGCGCCGTTACAGTTTATATAATTAGGATAAGAAAAGTTCCAATTGTCATTTACATCCGTAGACATGGAACATGTACTCAATAACATACTTATAAAAGAAATTGTGTAAGTTTGAAAACGCTATGAAGAAAATCATCAATTTGACAATTTCATTCACATTTCTGACTATGACTATAAAGTTGATAAACAGTTAACGTTCCCATTGTCTACAAATTATGGACTCGATAAGAGATGTTATTACGAACGTAAATTCATTCATGACATTTTGTTCAGTGTGAAATACATTCATGATGATATTAGCATGCATTACCCCCCCCCAAAAAAAGGAAAATTATTGAAACATAAAAATTCAGTTCAGGCTACAACGTCATTATAACAAATTACCCATTGCAGTAAATGTAATTTAATTTGGGGATAAAATAACGATATAAATAAATCTAATATGTTTTTATTCCTACATCATGAGAGTGATTAAATATATCGAGTGGTATGAATTTTATTTAATCATTTAATTAAATGAATCTACCTGGGGTTTAGTTAACAAACCATAAAAATTTCTGATTGCGATAATAACGTAAAGTCAATTAGTCAGATAGCATCTTTAGTAAGAGAGGGAAGACTTAATCGGTCTTATAATTTGCCGTTTAAAGTTTTTAAAGGGCGCTCATGAATGGCAGAGGCAAGGGACACAAAACTGACTTGGAGACTCACTATACATACGATCAACGCTCAAATCCCCTCTCCATCAAGCTAGGACCAGGGAGGGCCAGGTAATGGCTGCTGGTGACTATCAGGTAGGCCTATAGGCTCCCCCAGATCCCCCATCTGTATCTCACAAGGATGGTAGAGTTGCATTAACTATCTGATGATCTGCTAGACTGGGGTTCGAGCCCCACTCACGCTCGATAGTTTTTTTTTTTTTTTTTTTTTTTTTTTTTTTTTTTTTTTTTTTTTTTTTTTTTTTTTTCTGTGACCTCACCATCCTTGTGAGCTAAGGATGGGGTTTTGGGGAGCCTACAAAATCAACCTGTTGAGTCATGAGCAGCCATTGCCTGCCTCTCCCATACCCTGATCATATGCATATATGGTCAGTCTAGAGAGCATTGTCTTGTTTCTCGCTTCTTCCATTCATGAACGACCTTTAAACCTTCAATGTAATTGTGGGGTTCTTACCCTAATTGCAGCTGTATACTGAATGGCCTTCCAGGCCCCAGCATTAGATTTTATAGCCCCAATTGATAAGTTAAATCCAACATCTCCAGATATTTTACCTATAGAACGTCCTCCAAGCACCCGTTATAATAAATGGCGTCAGTTTTGTTCTTTTATTTCCCGGAAGAGCAGTACTGAGAGATGCACGCAAAGCCAAAAAAAAAAATACATGCACAGTTGTATATTACATGCGGTGAATACATCCACAGGCAAGAAGGGCGCTTTAGAATACGAACTGTAAGAGAGTTCTCCTTTTATTTCTCTCGGGAGACTCGTTTCCTCCAGTTTAATGTTATGTGATATCTGATGTTCACTGTCGAGGATCTGAATATTCAAGTTTGCATTTGTATTTGTGACCTCTCTCTCTCTCTCTCTCTCTCCCCTCTCTCTCTCTCTCT
>NC_090766.1:35300079-35302579 GCF_036898095.1 Palaemon carinicauda | reverse complement strand
GGACAAAGGCCTCATACATTTCCTTATTCATGTCTGGGGTTTCACCCATTTTCATCACCACGCTGGCCAACTGCGGATTGGTGATGGTGGGAGTATTTTGTTTGATTGCAACAAACCAACCTAGTATTGGCGTCCTTTACTACTACAAGTCTGCTGATCATCTGCTTCTTTCCCACCGTCATCTGTACATTAAGGGGTCGGTTGCCTGATGCATCCTCACCAAACCTCTTCTCTCCATATCATCCTTCACCTTATTTGACCATCTAATTGTCTGTCTCCCAATCCCTCCTGACTTCCCTCCCCACCATTCATCCTCAACGGGTTGTTGTGGCCTTTCTGATAACGTCTCTCGTGATCGCCAGATTAGGGTTCAAGTCTAGCTCAAACTCCTTAGTTCCTTTGGGCGCTGAAACCTCACCATCCATGTGAGTCTTGGGATAGAGGGTCTGGAGGAGCCAATAGGTCTATCTGCTGAGTCATCAACAGCAATTGCCTGGCACTCCTTTGTCCTAGCTTGGGTGGAGAGGGGGCTCAGGTGCTGATCATATCTATACAGGGTCAGTCTCTAGGGCATTGTCCTGCTTGATAAGGCAATTTAACTGTCCCTTGCGTCTCCCATTCATAAATTGGGGCCATTTTTTCACCTTTGTAATCTTTAATACGCCTACCATTCTTTGTAATCTTTACTACCCCTGCCATTCTTTGTAATCTTTACTACCCCTGCCATTCTTTGTAATCTTTATTACGTCTGCTATTCTTTGTAATCTTTACTACGCCTGCCATTCTTTGTAATCTTTACTACCCCTGCCATTCTTTGTAATCTTTATTACGTCTGCTATTCTTTGTAATCTTTACTTCGCCTGCCATTCTTTGTAATCTTTACTACCCCTGCCATTCTTTGTAATCTTTACTACCCCTGCCATTCTTTGTAATCTTTACTACCCCTGCCATTCTTTGTAATCTTTATTACTTCTGCTATTCTTTTTAATCTTTACTACGCCTGCCATTCTTATTTAGTCATTTTTAAATCTTTCAAGTAGTGACATATCCATAATCCCCCATTTTATTCTCATCTCTGTTCTCTCAAGCTTTACTTCTTATTGTCTTTCTGGCCACGTTTCCAATTCATACATTAACACTGACCTTATTGCTGATCATGGCGATACGCAAACTATTTCACCCCGTTAAGGTATCCCCACCTTGTATATATTCTAGGGGGGAGATCGTATGTCGGGAAGATGGATAGTAGATGAAGTGGATGTCAGCTTTGTGTGGATGCTGCGATGGCTTTCGGGTGATGGATGGTGTCATCCTCTGGTACTTGATCACCACGCAAGGAGAGCCGTTCTAAACCCTCGATCTCTCTCTCGCTCATCCGGAGAGATATATAGCTCGGTATGGAAATGCCTCGAGATGAAACGGGATTTAACGAGCTAATAGAGGATGAAATCAGTAAATATATTTTCTGGTTACAATTATATTATTTATGGTGACAATTATAACTGCTGCTTCCGTTAGAAATAAATGCTGTTTTGGAACTTGAATTAATTCTATAGAGACAATAACTACAACTATTCATGCGGAGCCGATATCACCTACGATGGAAACTTCAATAAACCGGTAGTTTAAACAAATTTCCATTCATGGATAAAGGAAATAATGCTGGGACGAAATTTGCAAATATCGGAGAGAAATTAAGAAGATCCAATTAACTTTTTCCACAAAAGGTTTAAGGTTTAAAGGCCACTCATGAATGGCAGAGGCAAGGGGCAGTGACATTGCCCTAGCAAGCCAGACAATGCCCGAGAGACTGACCATATATCATGTGATCAGCGACCAAGCCCCCTCTCCACAAGCTAGGACCAAGGAGGGCCAGGCAATGGCTGCTGATGACTCAGCAGATAGACCTATCGGCTCCCCCAAACCCCCCATCTTTAGCTCATAAGGATGATCAGGTTGCAGACTCTAAAGGAACTACCGAATCTGAGCGCTACTCGAACCTGATCAGCGCCCAAGCCCCCCTCTCCACAAGCTAGGACCAGGAAGGGCCAGGCAATGGCTGCTGATGCCTCAGCAGATAGACCTATGGCCCCAATAAATACCCCAGCCTTAGTTCATAAGGGTGATAAGGTTGCAGACGCTAAAGGAACTAACGAATCGGAGTGGGACTCGAACCCCCGTCTGTCGATCACCAGGCAGAGACGTTACCAATGGGGCCACAACAACCCTAACAAACCTGTCAAGGACGTTAGTTGACAATAGAAACAAACGGAAAAGTAATAATCTACCAAAATATAATTAATATTACTTTGATAAAGAGGTGGGTCACTATTTTTCATTGACAACGCAATTCGCTTGTATCCCAAATGAAGGTTTTCGAATAATGATTTTTATTTGTAGACCAAATCAAATGCTTTTGAAATTAACTCGTATAGATTCCTGCCAGCCAATTCTGAATTGAAATCTTTCAGAAGAGGCCTCTGTCCTGCAGTGGATTAGA